>NC_083574.1:7294420-7574420 GCF_027579695.1 Neoarius graeffei
TACATCGCGCTGTCACGAGGGGGAGAAACTCACGCACACATTAGGCAAACTGGGGAAAGTTATAACGGAATGATTTCGCACTGTAGTTGGGTTGAGCACATATATTTCTATGATTCTGGATCTGAAATAGCAATGTTATAAGGTCGGCTATAACGTAAGCCTAGCGCAATTCATCCTACACGATGTTCGTCATTTTTAGAGGAGGCTGAGCCTCCCTCATTGTCTTAGAGCAATCGCCCGTGGTGAGATTCATCCTCTGCATTTAACCCATCTGAAGCAGTGAACACACACACACACAGACAGAGCAGTGGGCAGCCATACTACAGCACCCAGGGAGCAGTCAGGGGTTAGATACCTTGCTCAAGGGCGTTTCAGCCCAAGGCCGCCCCATGTTAACTTAACTGCATGTCTTTGGACTGTAGGGGAAACCGGAGCACCTGGAGGAAACCCACACAAACACGGGGAGAACATGCAAACTCCACACAGAAAGGCCCCCGTTGGCCACTGGGCTTGAACCCAGAACCTTCTTGCTGTGAGGAGACAGCGCTAACCACTACACCACCGTGCCACCAAACTGATCTGGGTACTCGATGGTCAGTAGAATTGAAATTAGTTTACAATATTTGTATTCTCATGTACATGTATGGAAATTTCAATTATCAGAGTCCCTCCTGTACCAGGACATGATCTTCCCAGGCTGTCTCCTGCCCCAGTACTAAGCAAACCCTTGAGGTGCATTGGGCGGTGCCGATCTCCATTTCTACAGACTTCGGCCTCTCACCCATTCATCATCATGACTATCTCTCGAAAGCAAGGATGATGTTCTCCTTCTAGTTGTTGGCAACTCAGTCTCGGTAGGTTCTCAGATGACTGAGGAGCCCAATCTTTGATTGACAGGATTTGTTGCAGATGGTGGTGGTGGGAAGGCACAGGCGGTCCGGATTTTGCTCACGTTCTTTCCTTTGCCTCCTCGTCTCCTCGATGTGGTTCATCCTCTGGTTTTTGAAATTCTCGACTCTTTCTCTGATGGTTGCTCTCCAGGCACTACAGTTTCTGGCCTGGTCTTCCCAGTTGTTCTGGTTGATGTCACAGCTTTTCAGGTTTTGTTTCAGCAGGTCCTTGTATTGTTTTTATTGTCCTCCTTTAGACTGCTTTCCTTCTCTGAGTTGGGAAGAGAAAACCTGTTTCAGAAGTCGGCTGTCATCCATTCTAATGATAGCTGGGGTTACAGTCAGGGGCTGGTCCTCTGGTAACCATGAGAGTTTGACTCCCTATTCGCATCTGCACCTTGCCAGATGGCAGCAGGTACCATTTTGATAATGGTCTTTGGTATGACTTGATTGTGAGTAGAACTTGCGATCTCCCAGTCGAGAGGTGGACACGCTAACCACTAGACCAGCTCCGTCATCCAAAATGCACTTTGTGGCAAAAGTTTGGGAAATGCCCATACCGTATATGGGAGTGAGTCAGGCATCCACAAACTTTGGGCCTTATAATGTATATTATTCCAAAGCATGATGAATATGATCATTTAAGGATTGTATGTTTTTGATTTCTTTCTTACAGGATTTGAATTCATAATCTTTCAACTCCAGCTAAGTTCCAATACTTTGTTAGAGATGCAGTTTCCAGAGATCAGTCTGAAAAGTTCTGGAATATTCTTTTAATCAGCTGCATGAGATTTGAACTCGACAACCTCTTGACAGTTGCACCACTCGGGAGCTGTCTTTGCTTAGGAACTTTTCTAAGAGTGGACTGAAATGTTCTTTCTTGGGTTTTATTTTGTTTCTGACGGATTGGTGATATCAGATAAAGGAAATGTAATGGGATGTCACAGTGCCAGAGTGAGGGTGTGGATGGCGTGAGTGTGAGACAGTGTGAGAAAGTCTGAGAGTGAGAATATTGGATGGATGTGTTTGAGGCTCGGGCAGCGATCCAGACTGGAGCTGCTCTATCCAGACACAGACACTAATTGACTCTGGCTGGATTATTAGGGCGGGAGAAACCATTTCTCACTGATTAATCTCTTCATTATAGATGGTGGCTGAAGTGCACACAGCTGCCCACCGGGATGCTGAGGCTGATGGGGGGCCTCTGGACTTCCACCCATGTGAAGAGCTCCAGAGTGATTAGGCATGTGCCAATACCACATTTTCATCTCACATTAACTGGAGAACCTTTTTTTCTTTTGATTTACAAATATTTGTAAAAATGACTGCGAATTTACATGTGGATGTTTCTTTACGCGACATTTAAACCACAAAATAAACCTCAGTTTGTGTTATATCCAGTATCTTCTCAGTACCTTGCAACCTTCTGAATTTATCTCTGTGTGATGCCTTCTTGGGAAACTGAACAGCTGGGTTTGTAAGGAAGGCAAGCCGTTGTTTACATATCAGTCAACGGTCAACGTCTTTCAAAACATCATAACTGTACAGTGAAAACGAGACCATCAGTGACGGCGCGGCTCAGTCCGGCCCTATCTAGATCGTAAAGATCGAGCAAGCGAGGTTAATAAGTAGTTATTAATCAACATCAACATCTGGGTGGTAGCTGTGATTCCGTTTAACGTCGGACCGCATTACACCACAATGTTGCTGATTATATTTTTAGAACATCGTGTTTTTTTCCCCCTTATATATTGGTACATGCTTAAACAGAATTTATGTGTATATTAAAGTAGCTGTAAAGCCATATTACTGATTCCAGCTAACTTTAAGCTGCACTGCTTATGATTAACAGACAGAATTCTGAATTTTCACCAAAAGCATTAAATGATTTTTGTATGCTTATGTTTGTTCATTAAAAGTGTTGAGTTGTTCACAAAGGGCACGTCACTAATTAGCGATAGCGTAAAGCCTCAATGCGTGTTTACTAATCTTATATCGAGGGACAAAGCCCTGTGTATAACATGCTACTGCCTGCCAGGGTGGATTATGACCAGCTGCGTAATTGGATGTTCACGCACTTGTACTAACGCACACACACACATATACCACTTTCCCTCTCACACATTTGTTTCTCTCCTGCCTCATGCCAATAGGAGCACATCTATCTCTACAGCATCTCTTTATCACAGGGTTTCTGATTAGATCATACATCTACACTGTACCGCACTTCCTCTGATATCAGCCTCTCAGATCTCTCTTTCCCGTTTTCCGTTATCTCCTCAGTGCCATACATCAAACGAAGCAGAGACACCATGCTAATGATATCAGTGACCAAGGACCTTCTGGCAAAGTAGTGAATCACGTAAATGAAAAGGAAGGTGACTGGGGAAGAGATCAGGAAATGAAACATAGATTGTCTTGTGCAACCCCAGTGTCTGAGTATTTTATCTAATCTGCATGTCTTTGAACAGTGAGGGAAACTGAAGCACCCAGAGGAAATCCACACAGACACTGGGAGAACATGCAAGCTCCACATAGAAAGGCCAAACCGGAACCTTCTTGCGGCACGGTGGTGCAGGTACTAACCGCTGTGCCACCATGCTGCCCTCAGTGCCACTGACCCCAAAGTCTGTAATTCTCTCCCTCACTCTTTCCATGACTACTCTTCTTTCTCTACTTTCAAATGCCAATTCAAGACTTACAGTGTCTTGCAAAAGTATTCATCCCCCTTGGTGTTTGTCCTGTTTTGTTGCATTACAAGCTGGAATCAAAATGGATTTTTGGAGGGTGAGCACCATTTGATTTACACAACATGCCTAAAGGTGCAAATTGTTGTTTTACTCTGACGCAAACAATAATTAAGATGAAAAAACAGAAATCTAGAGTGTGTATAGGTATGAAACCCCTAAATAAGAGCTGAGTCTAACCAATTCACTTCATAAGTCACATAATTAGTTGATTAAGATCCACCTGTGTGCAATCAAAGTGTCACATGATCTGTCACATGATGTCTGTATAAATCAACCTGTTCTGGAAGGACCCTGAGTCTGCAACACTACTAAACAAGCAACATGGAAACCAAGGAGCCTCCAAACAGGTCAGAGACAAAGTTGTGGAGAAGTATAGATCAGGGTTGGGTTATAAAAAATATCCCAAACTTTGAATATCCCAGGGAGCACCATTAAATCCATTATAGCAAAATGAAAAGAATATGGCACCACTACAAACCTGACAAGAGAAGGCCGTCCACCAAAACTCACAGACCAGGCAAGGAGGGCATTAATCAGAGATGCAATAAAGACACCAAAGATAACACTGAAGGAGCTGCAAAGATCCACGGCGGAGATGGGAGTATCTGTCCGTAGGACCACTTTAAGCTGTACACTCCACAAAGTGGGGCTTTATGGAAAAGTGACCAGAAAAAAGTCATTGCTTAAAAAAAATCACGTTTGGAGTTTGCCCAACAGCATGTGGCAGACTCCCCAAACACATGGAAGAAGATTCTCTGGTCAAATGAGACTAAAATTGAACTTTTTGGTCATCACGGGAAATGCAATGTGTGGCGCAAACCCATCACCCTGAGAACACCATCCCTACAATGAAGCATGGTGGTGGCAGCATCATGCTGTGGGGATGTTTTTCATCTGCAGGGACAGGAAAGCTGGTCAGGACTGAAGGAAAGATGGATGGCACTAAATACAGGACAATTCTGGAGGAAAACCTGTTTGAGTCAGCCAGAGGTTTGAGACTGGGACGAAGGTTCACATTCCAGCAAGACAATGACCCTAAACATACTGCTAAAGCTACACTGGAGTGGTTTAAACGGAGACATTTAAATGTCTTGGAATGGCCTAGTCAAAGCCCAGACCTCAATCCAATTGAGAATCTGTGGCATAACTTGAAGATTGCTGTACACCAACGCAACCCATCTAACTTGAAGGAGTTGGAGCAGTTTTGCCTTGAGGAATAGACAAAAATTCCACTGGCTGGATGTGCTAAACTAATAGATACATACCCCAAGGGACTTGCATCTGTAATCGCAGCGAAAGGTGGCTCTACAAAGTATTGACTTTGGGGGGTGGATACCTATGCACACTCCAGATTTCTGTTTTTTCATCTTAATTATTGTTTGTATCACAATAAAAAAAAATAATAATTCACCTTTAAAGTGGTAGGCATGTTGTGTAAATCAAATGGTGCTAACCCCCCAAAAATCCATTTTAATTCCAGCTCGTAATGCGACAAAACTGGGCAAACACCAAGAGGGATGAATACTTTTGCAAGACACTGTATGTCAGTATCAGCTGTTACATGTATAGAATCTCAAAATAGATAAAAGTTGGGGGCGTCGTGGCTCAGGTGGATGGGGTGCCGTGCCATGGATCCGGGGACCCGGGTTCGGTTCCGGCCTGAGGTCATTTCACGATCCCTCCCCGTCTCTCTCCCACTCATTTCCTGTCTCTACACTGTCCTATCCAATAAAGGTGCAAAAAGCCCCCCAAAAAATCTTTAAAAAAAAAATAGATAAAAGTTGGCATCGCTGTGCCGTGTCACAGAAAAACAACAAAACAGCACTTTTTATAATACAGTTCAAAACTCTGAATCATTAATTTATCACAATATTACACTCACTGGCCACTTTAATAGGAACTTGTTCTTGATTCTAAGATCCCTCTTCTTGGCTGCAGGAGTGGAACTCGGTGTGTTCTTCTGCTGTTGCATGCTGAGATGCTTTTCTGCTCACCACGGTTATAAAGAGTGATTACAGTATATGAGTTACTATATCCTTCCTGGCAGCTTGAGCTGCTCAATCTGTCCATTTTCCTCTGACTTCTCTTATCAACAAGGCGTTTGTTTCCATCCACAGAACTGTCGCTCAACTCAACTCAGTGTTTTTTGTTTTTCGCACCATTCTGTGTAAACTCTAGAGACTGTTGTGTGTGAAAACCCCGGGAGAGCAGCCGTTTCTGAAATACCCAAACCAGCAGTCCATCTGGCTCAAACCGATACCCATGCCACAGTCACAGAGATCACAGTTTTTCCCATCCTGATGTTTGAACATTGTGAACGTGAACTGAAGCTCTTGATTTGTATCTGCATGATTTGATGCATCGTGCTGCTGTCAAGGGATCGGCTGATTAGAGAACTGCATCAAACAGCAAGTGGATAGGAGGGTGTTCCTAACAAAGTGGCCAGTGAGTGTATTTAAGAATAATGGCTCACTTCAAACTTCAAGAGCAATAACTTGGAGACTTAGTGTGCAATGTGTGTGTGTGAGTGTGAGGCTGTAGAGAATATGCCACGATGAATTCAAATCACTTCATTATGGTGCGGGTCAGAGAAACATCTCAGTGAGAGAAAAGAGTTGGAGTTTTATAGCCACTAAAAGGCTTTAGAGAAGACAAAAGAGTCCATCGATATGCGACGGGTCGCTCGGGCTCCGATGACATCGCTGCCCGCTTGCTTGTGTCCTATTGATCTGTGTCGTTACACAAAGGGGTGCGCCTCATTGATTACCATCTTTGAGCGCGCTAAAGCCATTACACGCTCAACCACTCTAAGCACCCACGTACACACATCACCTAATTATCGCTCACACTCATGCACACGTGCAAAGGAACACAGGTTGTGCTCTGATCCATGAAGGGACCGAAAGCCATCAGGCTCAGAGTGTCCCTGTTCCACTATTAACACAGGGGACGAAACCTCAGTACCACCTGAATGTACACAAACGCTGTCAGAAGGAATTTCACTCTTAAATCCATTATTAGTGAGATAGGATATTAGCTCAGGGATGAATCAGAATGCCTTAGATCACCGTCTCAAACATTTATGGATTAAACATGCTTGTTTAACATTATACTCTTTTGAATTCTCAAATCTGATTGGTCTGGAGGTGTTGATTCATTTTCTCTAACAGCATGCTCAGATAGTAGTTCTTTCTGCAAGACAAATCAGCTTTATAATGAGACCGTCAATAATGGCGTAGCTTACTCTGGCCCCGTCTAGTCCAGAAGGAACGATCTAAAGTAGGCCACTTTGTGCAATAAATGTTGCAAGCTATATACACTATATACAAGCTATACAGTGGGTACGGAAAGTATTCAGACCCCTTTAAATTTTTCACTCCTTGTTTCATTGCAGCCATTTGCTAAAATCAAAAAAGTTAATTTTATTTCTCATTAATGTACAACCCCAATTCCAAAAAAGTTGGGACAAAGTACAAATTGTAAATAAAAATGGAATGCAATGATGTGGAAGTTTCAAAATTCCATATTTTATTCAGAATAGAACATAGATGACATATCAAATGTTTAAACTGAGAAAATGTATCATTTAAAGAGAAAAATTAGGTGATTTTTAAATTTCATGACAACACCACATCTCAAAGTTGGGACAAGGCCATGTTTACCACTGTGAGACATCCCCTTTTCTCTTTACAACAGTCTGTAAACGTCTGGGGACTGAGGAGACAAGTTGCTCAAGTTTAGGGATAGGAATGTTAACCCATTCTTGTCTAATGTAGGATTCTAGTTGCTCAACTGTCTTAGGTCTTTTTTGTCATATCTTCCGTTTTATGATGCGCCAAATGTTTTCTATGGGTGAAAGATCTGGACTGCAGCCTGGCCAGTTCAGTACCCGGACCCTTCTTCTACGCAGCCATGATGCTGTAATTGATGCAGTATGTGGTTTGGCATTGTCATGTTGGAAAATCCAAGGTCTTCCTTGAAAGAGACGTCGCTCTAGAACCTGGATATACCTTTCAGCATTGATGGTGTCTTTCCAGATGTGTAAGCTGCCCATGCCACACGCACTAATGCAACCCCATACCATCAGAGATGCAGGCTTCTGAACTGAGCGCTGATAACAACTTGGGTCGTCCTTCTCCTCTTTAGTCCGAATGACATGGCGTCCCTGATTTCCATAAAGAACTTCACATTTTGATTCGTCTGACCACAGAAGAGTTTTCCACTTTGCCACAGTCCATTTTAAATGAGCCTTGGCCCAGAGAAGATGTCTGCGCTTCTGGATCATGTTTAGATACGGCTTCTTCTTTGAACTATAGAGTTTTAGCTGGCAACGGCGGATGGCACGGTGAATTGTGTTCACAGATAATGTTCTCTGGAAATATTCCTGAGCCCATTTTGTGATTTCCAATACAGAAGCATGCCTGTATGTGATGCAGTGCCGTCTAAGGGCCCGAAGATCACGGGCACCCAGTATGGTTTTCCGGCCTTGACCCTTACGCACAGAGATTCTTCCAGATTCTCTGAATCTTTTGATGATATTATGCACTGTAGATGATGATATGTTCAAACTCTTTGCAATTTTACACTGTTGAACTCCTTTCTGATATTGCTCCACTATTTGTCGGCGCAGAATTAGGGGGATTGGTGATCCTCTTCCCATCTTTACTTCTGAGAGCCGCTGCCACTCCAAGATGCTCTTTTTATACCCAGTCATGTTAATGACCTATTGCGAATTGACCTAATGAGTTGCAATTTGGTCCTCCAGCTGTTCCTTTTTTGTACCTTTAACTTTTCCAGCCTCTTATTGCCCCTGTCCCAACTTTTTTGAGATTTGTTGCTGTCATGAAATTTCAAATGAGCCAATATTTAGCATGAAATTTCAAAATGTTTCACTTTCGACATTTGATATGTTGTCTATGTTCTATTGTGAATACAATATCAGTTTTTGAGATTTGTAAATTATTGCATTCCGTTTTTATTTACAATTTGTACTTTGTCCCAACTTTTTTGGAATTGGGGTTGTACACTCAGCACCCCATCTTGACAGAAAAAAACAGAAATGTAGAAATTGTTGCAAATTTATTAAAAAAGAAAAACTGAAATATCACATGGTCATTAAGTATTCAGACCCTTTGCTCAGTATTGAGTAGAAGCACCCTTTTGAGCTAGTACAGCCATGAGTCTTCTTGGGAACGATGCAACAAGTTTTTCACACCTGGATTTGGGTATCCTCTGCCATTCTTCCTTGCAGATCTTCTCCAGTTCCGTCAGGTTGGATGGTGAACGTTGGTGGACAGCCATTTTCAGGTCTCTCCAGAGATGCTCAATTGGGTTTAGGTCAGGGCTCTGGCTGAGCCAGTCAAGAATGGTCACAGAGTTGTTCCGAAGCCACTCCTTTGTTATTTTAGCTGTGTGCTTAGGGTCATTGTCTTGTTGGAAGGTGAACCTTCGGCCCAGTCTGAGGTCCTGAGCACTCTGGAAGAGGTTTTCTTCCAGGATATCTCTGTACTTGGCTGCATTCATCTTTCCTTCAATTGCAACCAGTTGTCCTGTCCCTGCAGCTGAAAAACACCCCCATAGCATGATGCTGCCACCACCATGTTTCACTGTTGGGATTGTATTGGGCAGGTGATGAGCAGTGCCTGTTTTTCTCCACACATACCGCTTAGAATTAATGCCAAAAAGTTCAATCTTCATCTCATCAGACCAGAGAATCTTATTTCTCATAGTCTGGGAGTCCTTCATGTGTTTTTTGGCAAACTCTATGCGGGCTTTCATATGTCTTGCACTGAGGAGAGGCTTCCGTCGGGCCACTCTGCCATAAAGCCCCAATTGGTGGAGGGCTGCAGTGATAGTTGACTTTGTGGAACTTTCTCCCATCTCCCTACTGCATCTCTGGAGCTCAGCCACAGTGATCTTTGGGTTCTTCTTTACCTCTCTCACCAAGGCTCTTCTCCCACGATTGCTCAGTTTGGCTGGATAGCCAGGTCTAGGAAGAGTTCTGGTCGTCCCAAACTTCTTCCATTTAAGGATTATGGAGGCCACTGTGCTCTTAGGAACCTTGCGTGTTGCAGAAATTCTTTTGTAACCTTGGCCAGATCTGTGCCTTGCCACAATTCTGTCTCTGAGCTCCTTGGGCAGTTCCTTCGACCTCATGATTCTCATTTGCTCTGACATGCACTGTAAGCTGTAAGGTCTTATACAGACAGGTGTGTGCCTTTTCTAATCAAGTCCAATCAGTTTAATTAAACACAGCTGGACTCCAATGAAGGAGTAGAACCATCTCAAGGAGGATCAGAAGAAATGGACAGCATGTGAGTTAAATACGAGTGTCACAGCAAAGGGTCTGAATACTTATGACCATGTGATATTTCAGTTTTTCTTTTTTAATAAATTTGCAAAAAATTCTACATTTCTGTTTTTTTCTGTCAAGATGGGGTGCTGAGTGTACATTAATGAGAAATAAAATGAACTTTTTTGATTTTAGCAAATGGCTTCAATGAAACAAAGAGTGAAAAATTTAAAGGGGTCTGAATACTTTCCGTACCCACTGTATATTGAAGCTACTGTATATACACCCTAGAAATACCGACCTATTTGCCAGAAAGAATCTAAAACGGCAAGGAATTGACTGAGAAGAAGCGATTTTTGTTGAACTGCTCATTAAGGCTTAATTAGTCCACTATTAAATTAAAGGTCCCATGGCATCGTTTTTTCATTAATTGTGCGGTGGTCTCTAGTATGAATGAATGCCCTGTGAGCCGGTTTTGGTGAAAAAAATGCTGTGGTTCTCCTGTTTCAGGCTGTTCTAGTTTGGTGGAGGAGCGGGTGGCGGGAGAGCGACAGGATTTCAGCTCTTATCATTAATATTCATGACATGTAAACGTGTTACCTCTGATTGGCTAACAGCACTGTGACGCTACCTCCAGTGGGTCAGAACAAGCGGATGTGGGTGTCTTACTATGGCGAGAGAGAAGGAACAAACCGCGAAGGGAAAAATACCGCTCGCTGACGTCATTAAGGTGCGACGCGAGGAAATAAAATAAATTCAACAAATGTTTGGGTTTTTACTGAACAAACAAACAAATAAAATGAACGAGTGACTTAAAAAAAGAATGTGGGTGTCTTTGTAAAAACTGTTTTGATTGGCTATTATAACAGAGCATGCTGCATGCTTTTTGGTTTTGTAGCGCAGAGTACCTGGCTAACTGCAGGAAGCGGTTAGCTGCACAGCTAATGTAGCCATTGCAAGGCTAACGCACCGATTTTAAAACACGGCAAAACGACTTAACAGTTATACACTTACTTGTTCGCTGTTTGTGGCTGATGCGGCAGGGATGCTTGGTACGGACCCAGGCTTCAGTGACCGTTGATGTGCAAAACCTGCCCTGTACTGTCCCAAGTTGTGGAAACATTCATCAGGAAAATGCTTCCAACAAACATACATCGTCTTAGGTAGACTCGACGGCGTATTATTGGAGTAAATAAAATTAAGCCACTGCGTCTTCAGGGGCTCTCCCGTCGGCAGTAAAAACAGACTCTTTTCTGTGTTGTCACATCCATGTACAGCGCAACTTCCATGTTTGGTGGCAACTTTTGAGCTGGGCGGGCAATCCATACAGTGGGTGGGAATCCAGAGGGGGGGCGTGGGGATCATCTCCCTTGCTGACGTAGTAAAGGGAAGAGCCTATCAACGCGCCATTTTGATGTGCCATTCTCAAATGTTGACAAAGGGTGGGCATAGTTTGGTTTACACATTATGACATTTCTAGCCACTGGGGTGACTTAAGAAGGTCAGAGGAACTCATTTTAACGTTAAAAAACCTCAGAAAGTGAAAATTTCATGCCATGGGACCTTTAATAATTGTAATTGTGCAAATCTGGGTAGAAGTTATGTGCACCCTAGGTGCCCCTACCTTCATGCCAGAAAGAATCAAAATCGGTGAAGAATTGAGGGAGAAGAAGCGATGTGCGTGGAAACTGCTCGTTAGGGACTGATTAATTACTCCATATCTTCATTATTAATTGCAATTATGCAAATTTGGATAGAATCCACATGCACCCCAGGCAGACCTACCTTCCTACCAAAAAGAATAAAAATCAGTGAAGAATTGAGAGAGAAGAAGTGATTTTCGTGAAATGTAGATGACGCTGGACAACACATGATGGCATAAACTCATCGCCTGTCAGCCGGATGAGCTAATAATGCACTCGTTTTGCAAAAAAAAAAAAAGATATCAGGTGAAAATATCTTGAATATACAGTACTGTGCAAAAGTCTTGGTTTTTTTTCCCCCCACACAAACTTTGTTATAGAGTTCTATTTTATAACTTCTACATTATCCAGTCAAAACATTACAAAAACATTTTGAATTTTGTAGCTTCAAATTTTGAAAAATTTGAAGCTTGACATTCGAGAGCCATTGCTTATAATGAGTAAAACTACACCATGTACAGTGTTATACCTGATGTAATGACTACTTACAGTGAATAGAAAGCAATTGGTGACTGTGCAGTCAGTTACACTGCCATTTTTGAGATATGAATGCATAACATTTGTGCTGCTCATATTAATGTTCACTTTGTCTGTGCCAGGATAATATTATAGGGTCATTAATATTCAAATGCATTCGAATACTACATCATAATTTAGTACTTAACTGTGAATTTTTAAGCAATCAAACACTGAATGCATTGAAAGGAATTCAATGTATGCCACAGTAACACACACACACACACACACACACACACACACGTCGATCCATGCTTGATGTTTTTTTTATACACCTGCTCATGATTTACTGAAGGTGACAGCTGCATCAGTCAAAACACACACTGAAGTGAACACCCTCCAGCAAGTCTGAAAAAAAGTTGCCATCTCTCTGATCCATTTTGAAAAAAAAAAAAAACATCTCCGCTAAACCTGATAGAAAAGCGATCGTGATGATTTATTAACAATTGACAGGTTTTCCAAAGCTATCATGCTGACTATTCACCACACAAAGCCACGAAGAGAACGTACAGAAACAGAAACGCTTTGTCTGGGCTGACATCGCTGAGATGTTTATCAGCTCATTACTGTGAATTGCCTGTGAAGCACCAATGCTGACCTGAAGATCACCCAGGGGTCTGAAGGATTGCATTTGAATTGCTACATTGACCAAAAAAAAAATCCCATTCGAATAAATAGGCTTCATCTAATGGCCTGGTCAATAAAAGTTTTCTTCCAGATAAGCAGATCGATGCAGTGATATTCCAGCACCAAGCTATTCATGACACAAAGCTAACACTAAGGCCAAGTTTACATTAGACCATATCTGTCTCGTTTTCTTCGCGGATGCACTGTCCGTTTACAGTAAACTGCCTGGAAACGCCGGGAAACGGGAATCCGCCAGGGTCCACGTATTCAATCCAGATCGTGTGTGGTCCGGTGCTGTGTAAACATTGAGAATACGTGGATACGCTGTGCTGAGCTCTAGCTGGCGTCGTCATTGGACAACGTCACTGTGACATCCACCTTCCTGATTCGCTGGCGTTGGTCATGTGACGCGACTGCTGAAAAACGGCGCAGACTTCCGCCTTGTATCACCTTTCATTAAAGAGTATAAAAGTATGAAAATACTGCAAATACTGATGCAAATACTGCCCATTGTGTAGTTATGATTGTCTTTAGGCTTGCCATCCTTCCACTTGCAAGTGGTAAGTGATATGCACTGAGATCACACACACAGCGGCTCAGTCCCGAATCACTGCTCGTGCGCTATACTCGCGCGCTCTGTGAGCTGCGCAGGGCCGGAGTGCGCACCCTCCAGAGGGCACTCGCTGTTCAGGGCGGAGTGATTTGGAGCGCAGGATGCCTGCGGAGCTGAGCGTATCCGAGCGTATCCGTGTATTGGTGTTGCTGTGTGCACGCGAATCGTGTATTGGTGTTGCTGTGTGCACGCTAATCGTTTTAAAAACGTTAATCTGATGATCCGCTGATACGGTCTAATGTAAAGCCCACCTAACAGGCTTGTAGTATTTGAGTCCAGGACTTGGACTCCTGCCTGACTCGTGACTCGACTTGGACTTGAGTACTGATAACTAAATGCATTAACCGCATTCAAACTCGTAAACTGGAGACGAGGGTTCGGATTTTTTTCTTTATTTTTTTTTGTAACATGCCATAATAATTTGGCATAAGATATTTACAACCCCGATTCCAAAAAAGTTGGGACAAAGTACAAATTGTAAATAAAAACGGAATGCAATAATTTACAAATCTCAAAAACTGATATTGTATTCACAATAGAACATAGACAACATATCAAATGTCGAAAGTGAGACATTTTGAAATTTCATGCCAAATATTGGCTCATTTGAAAGTTCATGACAGCAACACATCTCAAAAAAGTTGGGACAGGGGCAATAAGAGGCTGGAAAAGTTAAAGGTACAAAAAAGGAACAGCTGGAGGACCAAATTGCAACTCATTAGGTCAATTGGCAATACATAGTTTTCACTGACGTCACGGCATTCCGGGGAAAGCCCTCCAGCCGCCATCTTGTGGGTCAAACAAAACGGACCATCGCCATTACCGGCTATGTTATCTCGGATGAATTTATGAAGTTATATAGTCAGTTTTCTAAAATAAAGATCAATGTCGGCAAAATCAAGCAAACAGAAGTATATAGATACATTAGACGACATCTCACGACAACGGTATGCAGCCAAACTGGCCTTGATTGGGGGAATTGACCCCTACGAAGTGGACAAAGATGCATTTTCAAGTGACTATGCAGGGCTGCCAAAGCCTGAAACTGCCAAAGCCTGCTCCCAAGCCTGAAACTGACTTCATCAAACTTTAAAGGCTGTCTGATATATACAACTTTATATATTCTAGCATTAAATAGACTGTTGAATGTTATGCAACCGTAATAAGTTGATTAAACACAAATCAAATCATACATAATAGACCTAAATTGTTTTTCAAAAATGACCCTTGCGTGAGTGAAGTGACAAGTGTCAAATAGAAACATGACAAACGAGCGATATTAAGTGTACATTACAATGTAAACGTACACTCAGCGGTTCCAGTTAGGCATTCTCCAGAGATTGTTTACACGATGTTTTGGTTTCCAGAAACAAACTTAAACACAATTGATTGTTTATTTAAACAACTTACCACTTATAAAATGATTGGAGCAGACTTTGCTGTGTTTGGAAGGCTGATAATCCTTGTGGTTGATTCTCGCAAGCCATAGATTTCTCCTTTGTATGCTGAGTTTCCTTGTTTGCTCGCCTTCGTGCTCCCGTACAGTGGGAATTCCATAAAAGCTCCGCTTGACGTCATCATCTGACCTATTACGACAGCCGTGAATACAACAGGTGTGCACCATTGCTAGCTTTAAATAGCCTGCTTGGGTTCTTTTGAAGACTTTGTACTCGCGCGTTACAATGTGTGCTCAGTCACCCGTACGGTAAGCTTGACCCACAAGATGGCCGCCACTAGGGAATCCCCGACTCTGTGACATCATGTGCAAACTATGTATAGGTCATTAACATGACTGGGTATAAAAAGAGCATCTTGGAGTGGCAGCGGCTCTCAGAAGTAAAGATGGGAAGAGGATCACCAATCCCCCTAATTCTGCGCCGACAAATAGTGGAGCAATATCAGAAAGGAGTTCGACAGTGTAAAATTGCAAAGAGTTTGAACATATCATCATCTACAGTGCATAATATCATCAAAAGATTCAGAGAATCTGGAAGAATCTCTGTGCGTAAGGGTCAAGGCCGGGAAACCATACTGGGTGCCCATGATCTTCGGGCCCTTAGACGGCACTGCATCACATACAGGCATGCTTCTGTATTGGAAATCACAAAATGGGTTCAAGAATATTTCCAGAGAACATTATCTGTGAACACAATTCACCGTGCCGTCCACCGTTGCCAGCTAAAACTCTATAGTTCAAAGAAGAAGCCGTATCTAAACACGATCCAGAAGCGCAGACGTCTTCTCTGGGCCAAGGCTCATTTAAAATGGACTGTGGCAAAGTGGAAAACTGTTCTGTGGTCAGACAAATCAAAATTTGAAGTTCTTTATGGAAATCAGGGACACCGTGTCATTTGGACTAAAGAGGAGAAGGACGACCCAAGTTGTTATCAGCACTCAGTTCAGAAGCCTGCATCTCTGATGGTATGGGGTTGCATTAGTGCGTGTGGCATGGGCAGCTTACACATCTGGAAAGACACCATCAATGCTGAAAGGTATATCCAGGTTCTAGAGCAACATATGCTCCCATCCAGACGACGTCTCTTTCAGGGAAGACCTTGTGTTTTCCAACATGACAATGCCAAACCACATACTGCATCAATTACAGTATCATGGCTGCGTAGAAGAAGGGTCCAGGTACTGAACTGGCCAGCCTGCAGTCCAGATCTTTCACCCATAGAAAACATTTGGCGCATCATAAAACGGAAGATACGACAAAAAAGACCTAAGAGAGTTGAGCAACTAGAATCCTACATTAGACAAGAATGGGTTAACATTCCTATCCCTAAACTTGAGCAACTTGTCTCCTCAGTCCCCAGACGTTTACAGACTGTTGTAAAGAGAAAAGGGGATGTCTCACAGTGGGAAACATGGCCTTGTCCCAACTTTTTTGAGATGTGTTGTTGTCATGAAATTTAAAATCACCTAATTTTTCTCTTTAAATGATACATTTTCTCAGTTTAAACATTTGATATGTCATCTATGTTCTATTCTGAATAAAATATGGAATTTTGAAACTTCCACATCATTGCATTCCATTTTTATTTACAATTTGTACTTTGTCCCAACTTTTTTGGAATCGGGGTTGTATATCTACATTAATTTTTGTACTAATTTCGTACAAGATTGTCACACCTGCGTGCTTTGGTGCGTGCATCAGATAGACTCTCGGGCGCGCTCCGGACAGCACGTGCGCCAAGCAGACTCTCGTTCACACGCCGTAAACAACTCGCACCTGCACAGGATTAAGGCGCAATCAGTGCACCTGTATAAAAACTGCGAAGTACATTTACTTTGCAAAGTATTGAGTTGCATTGCTGACACATTACCGAGCCTTATTTCCTTGTTTGAGTTCCTGTTTCTCGTCTTTGATTCTACCGAGTCTACGATAGCCTGTTTGCGCCCGTTTCACCATTTTACGATTTTGCCTGCCGTTCTGGATTGTTTACCTGTCTTCACTTGTATTAATAAACACACCTTCTGCACTGTCTCTCAACCATCTCTGACAGAATACTTCACATTCCCTGATAAAGAGAAGCACATTCACCTGTTCATACGTCATGTTCAGGAACAAACTAATGCTAATGGCGCTAAATTAATTAATTGGTCTATTTAAAAAAAAAACTAATAAAATTGGAAGTCTGTGATTCGAATTCAGTAGCTTTCGGTCCACTAAACAAAAATAATTGGGTGTCGGGGAAAATTCTTTTTATACCCTGCACTTGAAAAATCTGAAAGGCAGTCTACCTTCAAGCATACACGGTGTGAAATGAAAATAAACATGATGTTAACTGAATCCTTTCTACTGCATCGAACTGCATGTGATGCCTGGTAAATATTCCTTTCTGCATGCATCGCTTCACCGAGTACGCTACTTTGGGCGCTGATATGCAGCAAAACAACAATTTCTGTTGTACAAAATAATTGAAACGCGCCAGTAAGATATAAACATAAAGCAAACCCATTTGGGTGACTGAAATAACCAAATTAATTTGTGGCCCTTGAAGAAGAGTTCACTATCAGATGGGAAATGAGGCTTGACTCAAGCTTTCTGCAGCACTCCAGCTTTTTCCACTGTTTGGACATCGGGTTAATTCTGCTGGACTTCATGATTGCCATCTCGGTGACCCATATTGTTTGGGATAAAGTGAGAAATGCAAGCATCAGATGAAACAGGCAAGCAGAACTTTAAAAAAAAAATCAAATATAAAATATAATATGACATTTCTGTTAAATACGAGCATGCTAGTAAGATATTCAATATGACAGAATACAGCATCTCATCAAATTTAGTATAAAAATGCAGATGATTAGAGAAAATCGCACGTGCTGATTGGTCGAGAGATTCGGACTATTTCTTGATAATCACCTCGAGTGACTCGGCAAAATGGCAGCCAGTTGCCGTCACCGTAAATGAGGGAGAATTACAAATGATGAAAGAAAATGCTGTTCCTAAAAGCACTAAAGAGGCTCTGAAGTTTGGTCTAAAACTATTCAAAGGGAAGCTGGAGTTGTGATTCATTTTATCAATTTCAAAAGAACGTATTTTATGTGACTCAGCATAGATAAGTGACAAGTCTGCGCTGCGCCGTTATTACATTTATACGACGCTTTTGAAGATTGAAATGAATGATTTTTTCATCTCATCTCATCTCATTATCTCTAGCCGCTTTATCCTGTTCTACAGGGTCGCAGGCAAGCTGGAGCCTATCCCAGCTGACTACGGGCGAAAGGCGGGGTACACCCTGGACAAGTCGCCAGGTCATCACAGGGCTGACACATAGACACAGACAACCATTCACACTCACATTCACACCTACGCTCAATTTAGAGTCACCAGTTAACCTAACCTGCATGTCTTTGGACTGTGGGGGAAACCGGCGCACCCGGAGGAAACCCAGGCGGACACGGGGAGAACATGCAAACTCTGCACAAAAAGGCCTTCGCCAGCCACGGGGCTCGAACCCAGACCTTCTTGCTGTGAGGCGACAGCGCTAACCACTACACCACCGTACTGCCCTAAATGATTTTTTTTAAAGTACAATTTTTTTAACAATAATCACCTGTGTATTTATACTAAAACAGTTATCCACCTCAGGCTCAGTGAATATCAACTTCGTCTCGGTTATTATTCACCAATATTCACTTCACCTTTGGTGAATAATTGTTAATTATTTTATCCACATTCACTGGATATGAGCAATTGTGCGCTCTGATTGGCTGCTCTACTCCTAGGATATCAGCTCATATACCATGAGTAGAGAAAAACAAAAATGGCGGAGCATGTTGCTGAACCAACTGAGGATGAAATAAAAACTCTACTCGAAAACAAAACCCCCCAAAAAATACAAAAAAGAAGCAACAAAATATAGAATGAAAGTATTTGATGGTAAGAATGTATCTTTTTGTAATTTTTCAAAAATTATTATTATTACTATAGCATTTTTCACAAACTGCTCCTGTCATTTCACCGGTTTGTTTACATTAAGTGGAAATGATTTTGTCAGACGTTTTGTATCAAGTTTTTATTTATCGAATTTGCAAAAAAAAAACACCTACAAATAAAAATGCCCTGTTTCTCAAAATCCAGCGAATGTGGATAGAATAAAACAGTTATTCCACTCAATCTCATCGTACATGGCTTATAGACAACTCGGTGCTACACGCCTCATCGGCTATCAGCTCATGTGTGACTCGATTTCGTGGAATATTCACAAATAATTCACTCTTTCCATTAAAGTGAACCAATCTTGCAAAGAATCAATTATTTCTTTAAGTTCCTGCTGATGGGCTTCACACTCTGCAAACCACAATCACATTCAAGATCTGTTGTTGTTTATTAGACATCAGTGAATTGTGCCAGTCAGCTTCGCAATCGCGTGTATGCCGACTGTGCCTCCTTTTTGTTTTTGCCCCTTGAGTCAAAAACAAAAAGGAATCTTTGAATCTTTTTGGTTCCAACAGAGTCACAGTGTGAGTCCGTCTTTGAATCAGTGAATATCAAGACCTTTGAGCTCATTTAGTTCATATTGGTGATTTTCTGCATTTCAGTGCATATAGGTTGTGTTGCTCATCTCATCTCATCTCATTATCTGTAGCCGCTTCATCCTTCTACAGGGTCTCAGGCAAGCTGGAGCCTATCCCAGCTGATTACGGGTGAAAGGCGGGGTACACCCTGGACAAGTCGCCAGGTCATCACAGGGCCGACACATAGACACAGACAACCATTCACACTCACATTCACACCTACGGTCAATTTAGAGTAACCAGTTAACCTAACCTGCATGTCTTTGGACTGTGGGGGAAACCGGAGCACCCGGAGGAAACCCACGCAGACACGGGGAGAACATGCAAACTCCACACAGAAAGGCCCTCGCCGGCCACGGGGCTCGAACCCGGACCTTCTTGCTGTGAGGCGACAGCGCTAACCACTACACCACCGTGCCGCCCCTGGTTGTGTTGCTGGTTGTGAAAAATAATATAAGTCTTTGTCTAAAAATAGGTGCAGAATCATCTTTAAAGAAATGTTAATTGTAATGCTTTGTGGTTTATTTTTATTTTTGTTGTATTTTTAACAATTTATTATTTTTACTTTATTCAAACTGTTTGTTGTCTGCTTTAGATTGCTGCACATTTCAACAAATTAGTCAATGATTCTGAAAGAAGCATTTAATTGAACAGAATCAAGTGACTGAATATTTATTTATTTATTTATTTATTTATTTATTTATTTATTATCATGGGCGGCACGGTGGTGTAGTGGTTAGCGCTGTTGCCTCACAGCAAGAAGGTCCAGGTTCGAGCCCCGTGGCTGGCGAAGGCCTTTCTGTGTGGAGTTTGCATGTTCTCCCCGTGTCCGCGTGGGTTTCCTCCGGGTGCTCCGGTTTCCCCCACAGTCCAAAGACATGCAGGTTAGGTTAACTGGTGACTCTAAATTGACCGTAGGTGTGAATGTGAGTGTGAATGGTTGTCTATGTGTCAGCCCTGTGATGACCTGGCGACTTGTCCAGGGTGTACCCCGCCTTTCGCCCGTAGTCAGCTGGGATAGGCTCCAGCTTGCCTGCGACCCTGTAGAAGGATAAAGCGGCTAGAGATAATGAGATGAATGAGATGATTAAATGGATTTTTTTATTCTATGATTTGAATTAGCATAAAACTCAATTCAGCTTTAATTTCAAGACACGCTGAATAGAGTCAAATACCAAAATAAAGTCAAATACCAGATAAATGAAGCTGTTGTAAAAAGCAGTTTTAGAACTGTGTTTGGAATGTGTGAAAAAATATGATCTTACCCATTGTGTCGAACCATTTTCATCACTTGACCTGATGGGATTAAGAGTTGGCAGTGGGAGTGGTTTTCACTCTGCTCATTGAATGGAATGGAATTTTTTACCCTTCTCATTGAATATCCTTCCCACTGCCAACCCTTTATCCCAAAACAATAGGACATAAATTTTTTGATGTTAATTGTCCAAATCAATGGAGCAGCCTTAAAGTGCCATTCCACCATTGGATGTATTCTTTGGCATAAAATACAATATATTTTGACAACATATATAAATGGTATCACTAGATAGAGAAATATTTTAGCTTCAAAATGATATATCAAACATAATTTTTTGACAATGACAAGTATATTAATTTTGCGACCAAAGTCACCTACCCTTTTAATTTCCGCGCGTGATGTAATCGGCAGGTTCCCCTTCTTGTGTACCACGTGACGTGTGATGTGGCACATATTATCAGCAATGGCGGATAGAACGCGATAAAAATAATACCAATAAATCTAGCTAATACCAATAAATCTAGCTAACTGAAAGATTAACTCAAAATTTTTCACAATTTTTTTGGCCCCCATATATGAGGAGAAATGACTCTCTCACTTTGGGGGTTTCCTGGTCTAAAAATAGACCGAAACGTGGTACACAAGAAGGGGAACCTGCCGATGACATCACGTTTCACTACCGCGCAGAAATTAAAAGGGTAGGTGACTTTGGTCGCAAAATTAATATACTTGTCGTTGTCAAAAAATTATGTTTGATATATCATTTTGAAGCTAAAAGATTTCTCTGTCTAGTCATGTTGTCATAAAATATATTGTATTTTATGCCAAAGAATACATCCAATGGTGGAATGGCACTTTAAGTTTTTGTGTTTGATCCATTCCTAAGACTGAACAGAATCACCTCAAGTGACCAAAATGGTTTGACACAATGGGAAAGGTAATGTTTTTTTCACACATTCCAACCCAGTTCTAAAACTGCTTTTTACAACATTTTCATTTATCAGTTATTTTTTTTTAAAGTACGATCATGACATACAGACTACAGAGATATTATTGTAGCTGAACTTGTGCTGAATACAAAAAAAGTCATTTGACTTTGAAAATTCTGCTTATGCCACACTCACAACCTGCCGTAAGTGTTTTGAACATACACGGGTCGCAGGGTTTGGTAGCTTGCAGCCGTGCCGCAGGGTCACGGTGAACCTGGGGGAAAGTTTGGGGGAGGAGTACGGGCAAAGGACTTGTCAAGTACAGGTTGCATTTGTCAGAGGATAAGAGAGAGGAAGTGACTGGGAAAAGATGGGACAGAGGCCACCACCTCTGCTGCCTCGCATTCTGACATCGGTGTTCCTGTATTAGCAAAACCAATATTGCTTCGTGCTGCTCCTCAGCTTCTATCATCTGCCTATAAAGGTCCAACTCCCTCAGTCGTTGCGGCAGTATGGCAACAGCCATCTTCTTCCCTTCTACAATGCTATACACTACATAATCAGTTCCTTGGTTCCTCCCCTAATATATATACACCCAGAGTCTTGCCCCTCGTGTCGCGTGCGCTGTGTGCAGGTCGCGTGCGCTACGTGCACGTCACACATAGGGGTAGAAAGTGAGATGTACTTCTGTCTTGGGAGCCGCAGAAATACCGTAGCAAGTGTGGAATACTTGTGGAGTACTTCTGAGGCATGTCACTTGTACAATGACTGTGTGTCACTCGTGCATCTTACTGTCATCGCAAAAAACCCGTACTAGCCGTGTAGACTTGGTTCAGGTGTACAAAAGGAGTACAGGTCCCATACGTAGTGTATGCATTCTTGATTTTTCGCAAGACCCGTAGAATTTGCATGTGCAGGACCAAAAGTCTCCATGGCCAGTCTGCAACCTTCTATGGCGCTGAACACACGCAAGTGTCACGCAAGTCTCAAGCACGGTTTTTCCAAATTTTTTACCATAGACCGCCCGTAGTAGCACATATGGCGGGTTGTGAGCGTGGTTTTAGATTTGTTGAAATTGACAACAAAATCAGAGCATGCCAAAATCATTAGTGTGCCAGAAAGTACCCTCAGACCCCAGAGGGTTAAACTACATATTGATGTTTAATACTTTGCTAATGAGCTCACAGTAGCTAAGTGGATGAGCAGTTCAAGTTATTTGGCTAGTTAACACTAGCTCAGTAAGTTAGCTAGCTAACATTAGCCTCGAGGATATCCTTTATCTATAGCATTAGCTATCTAGCACTAGGCACTAGCTAAATTCTTGTTTGTTCGTAAACTACCAGTGTTAACCAAATGCAAATAAAAAAATAAAAATAAAAATTGAAGAGATTTCATTAAGTAAGATGTGATCATTTAAGAAACCAGACTTAAACTTGTTAAATTTATTCTCACTTGTGCTCAGACTGAACCAAGAATGATTTCAGGAGAGAGAACACTGACAGGACAGAGCCACCAGTACAATTTGTATATTAATTTAGCTGCCGAGGTGACTAGTAAACTAGATAACATTAGGCTAGGCTAGTACAGTGGTGCTTGAAAGTTTTGAACCCTTTAGAATTTTCTATATTTCTGCATAAATATGACCTAAATCATCATCAGATTTTCACACAAGTCCTAAAAGTAGATAAAGAGAACCCAGTTAAACAAATGAGACAAAAATATTATACTTGGTCATTTATTTACTGAGGAAAATGATCCAATATTACATATCTGTGAGTGGCAAAAGTATGTGAACCTTTGCTTTCAGTATCTGGTGTGACCCCCTTGTGCAGCAATAACTGCAACTAAACGTTTGCAGTAACTGTTGATCAGTCTTGCACACCGGCTTGGAGGAATTTTAGCCCATTCCTCCATACAGAACAGCTTCAACTCTGGGATGTTGGTGGGTTTCCTCACATGAACTGCTCACTTCAGGTCCTTCCACAACATTTCGATTGGATTAAGGTCAGGACTTTGACTTGGCCATTCCAAAACATTAACTTTATTCTTCTTTAACCATCTTTGGTAGAACGACTTGTGTGCTTAGGGTCATTGTCTTGCTGCATGACCCACCTTCTCTTGAGATTCAGTTTATGGACAGATGTCCTGACATTTTCCTTTAGAATTTGCTGGTATAATTCAGAAATCATTGTTCCATCAATGATGGCAAGCTGTCCTAGCCCAGATGCAGCAAAACAGGTCCAAACCATGATACTACCACCACCATGTTTCACAGATGGGATAAGGTTCTTATGCTGGAATGCAGTGTTTTCCTTTCTCCAAACATAACACTTCTCATTTAAACCAAAAAGTTCTATTTTGGTCTCATCTGTCCACAAAATATTTTTCCAATAGCCTTCTGGCTTGTCCACATGATCTTTAGCAAACTGCAGATGAGCGCCAATGTTCTTTTTGGAGAGCAGTGGCTTTCTCCTTGCAACCCTGCCATGCACACCATTGTTGTTCAGTGTTCTCCTGATGGTGGACTCATGGACATTAACATTAGCCAATGTGAGAGAGGCCTTCAGTTGCTTAGAAGTTACCCTGGGGTCCTTTCTGACCTTGCCAACTATTACATGCCTTGCTCTTGGAGTGATCTTTGTTGGTTGACCACTCCTGGGGAGGGTAACAATGGTCTTGAATTTCCTCCATTTGTACACAATCTGTCTGACTGTCGATTGGTGGAGTCCAAACTCTTTAGAGGTGGTTTTGTAACCCTTTCCAGCCTGATGAGTATCAACAACGCTTTTTCTGAGGTCCTCAGAAATCTCCTTTGTTCGTGCCATGATACACTTCCACAAACATGTGTTGTGAAGATCAGACTTTGATAGATCCCTGTTCTTTAAATAAAACAGGGTGCCCACTCACACCTGATTGTCATCCCATTGATTGAAAACACCTGACTCTAATTTCACCTTCAAATTAACTGCTAATCCTAGAGGTTCACATACTTTTGCCACTCACAGATATGTAATACTGGATCATTTTCCTCAATAAATAAATGACCACATATAATATTTTTGTCTCATTTGTTTAACTGGGTTCTCTTTATCTACTTTTTGGATGTGTGTGAAAATCTGATGATGTTTTGGGTCATATTTATGCAGAAATATAGAAAATTCTAAAGGGTTCACAAACTTTTAAGCACCACTGTATATTGTGTAAAATGTAGCCAGGCTTGCTAGCATGTGTTACCGTAGCTGTTACACTTCCAGAGTGGTGGCTATCATTTGCAGTTCGCCAACAATTATCATTTTTAGATTTAATTTTGTGCTGAAAAATGAACATTTGGAACTCTAAAATGTTTTTGTACTGACTCGATAATGTACTAGTCATAAAAGAGAAATCTATAACAAAGTTTGTATGGAAGAAAAATAGGGTGCATAAGACTTTTGCACAGTACTGTATATTTTGTCCATTTATCTCATCACACAGTCATCACCGCTGTTTTTTTTTTTTTTAAATCTCTCTCCAGCTTGTCATGTTAAAAAAAAAAGTGTAAACTCAGATTTACTTTGGATCATTACAGAGCTCTGAAACTGGAGACTCCTTCTGTAAATGTCAATTAAATAAACATGTCCTTACAGAAAATGTCACCATATCAACGATTCCTTTTTTTTTTCATGTTTATGTTGAGCGTATGCCATAGCATTCTCTGTGAATCGGTTGCTATACAAACACTAATGTATTAGAACAAGCGCATTAATAAAAATAAACATTATTAAACCTGTGATTTGTCTTGTGGACAGATCTATCATCAGAGCTGCTGTTACAGAACGTTAATCAATACATTATTCACATAGTAATTAATAAAACAGCATAATCTACGGTCAAAACTAAAACAAAGTGCCTTAATGTATCCTCTCAGCACCCCAAAACAATGGGGAAAAAAAATCCAGAAATGTCTAAAAGGCTTTTAGTAATTGTGCAATTGTGAGAAGGCGTGGAGACGAATGTCGTTGTGAGAGCCGGAGGAACGTTTGGAGGGGGACGAGCTTGTGTAAAACGCATCACTAGAGACCATCTGTAGCACACATGCGCAGGATGCTGCAGCGTGAATCCTTCAGCTGACTTTCAGACACAAGCTTCCTCTTAACTTTGTTAATTAACTCACAAATAACTCCTGAAAGATATGAATATGGAGAGAGAGAGAGAGAGAGAGAGAGAGAGAGAGAGCGAGAGCGTGAGTGGAGCTACAGCACTGCAGCCAGGCAAGGTGAGGGACGTGTTCGGGACTCAGGTGTTAATCATGTGGGAAAGACGCAGTGCTCATTTTTATACGGCTGAAACAGCAGGTGGCTGGGTTTTATCCTCAACAGGAGCGAAACATGAAAATGAATCAGTTCAATGTGTAAAAAATGCTGCACTGAAGTAAATACCGGATGCTTTAAGTGTTGTTTGATTACAGTGAACTATTATAAATATTCTGTGCAGTGGTTCTCACTGTCGCCTCACAGCAAGAAGGTTTTGGGTTTGAGCCCAGTGGTCAACGAGGGCCTTTCCGTGTGGAGTTTGCATGTTCTCCCAGTGTCTGTGTGGGTTCCTCTGGGTGCTCCGGTTTCGTCCACAATTCAAAGACTTGCAGTTAGGTAAAATACCCAACCACTGGGGTTCCACAAGGCAGTACATTCTTAGTGCTGATCCCAAGCCAGGATAGACTGGTGAGGGTTGCGTCAGGAAGGGCATCTGGTGTAAAAACCGATGGCAAATCAAATATGTGGATCATGATGATCTGCTGTGGTGACCCCTAACAGGAAGAAGAAGACACAACTGCGTATGTTGATGCAGTTTGTCATGTCAGAGAGAAACCACAAAGCATCATTTCCTCTGTTGTGAAGTTTGAGCTCTGACATCAATTAGTTTTAATCAGTCTAGTGTTGTCTAACAAGTCTCTGAGATAAGCTAAGCTAAGACTTTATCACCGAACTGTCCCTGCGTAAATGGTTTCTGCAGAAATGATAACTTAGATATGAAAGAGTGGATTAATATGAACCCGAGTTGTCCGACAGTCGGTGCTGCTCTTAAGGCTTGTACACACCGGCTGCGTTTTTCGTCATGTGATTAATTCTTGCATCAATATATTTTTTTCAAACTCTTGCTTTTCACACAGAATATTATACAGCAAAAAAAGGTGCCTTTTTTTGCAAGGAGGTTGATTTTTCTGACCTTTTGTACCACCAATAATGTTTCCATTGACCAATCAGGTTGTGCGGAGCGAAGTGACAGCTGGCAAAACAGCCTCAAATGTAGCTGCAAGCCTCTCACATCTGGGAGCTGAGAACTCAAAAATCTCACACACAAACTTTTCGCATTTTTGCATCACTATACACTCACCGGCCACTTTAATAGGAACTTGTTCTCGACTCTAAGACCCCTGTTCTTGGCTGCAGGAGTGGAACCCACTGTGTTCTTCTGCTGTTGCATGCTGAGATGCTTTTCTGCTCACCATGGTTGTAAAGAGTTGCTATGAGTTACTCGTCGGCAGCGGCTGTCCATCGCTAGTGATGATGACTGCTTCATTAGGATGTGCAGAAACATAGATGGGCCGCAAGGCCTATACCAGACTGTAGAAATAGTTAAGGTGGGTGGAGCACAGAAGCACGGCAGGCCAGGACTGAGTTTGCAAAAACCCTTTTATTTTAGCTTTTCAGCTTTACATTTACTCTCTCATGCACACACACACACACACACACACACACACACACACACACACACACACACACACAAGTGTTCTGGTTGGGGGAGAGCTCCCTTCCTCTGCTCTCCCTCTCCTCTTATAGGGCGCGATCACTGGGGAAGACACACAAACAGGTTAATTCCCGTCAGGTGCAGTGATTCTGCCACTTACCTTCCCTGACTCCGCCCTCCATTCACAGACCGACGCTTGACCACACCCCCACTGCCACATACCCCCACCACCCGACTCAGGCCAGGTAGCCATCCAGCCTGCAGCTGACTCCCCCCCCGACAGGAGAGGAAATCCGCCATGACCATCTGCGGCCCTGGCCTGTGGACTACCTCAAACTTAAACAGCTGGAGTGCCAGATACCAACTGGTGATCCACGCATTGGCATCCTTCATGCGGTGGAGCCACTGCAGGGGCATGTGGTCCGACCAGAGGGTGAAAGGGCACCCCAGCAGGTAGTAGCGGAGGGTGAGGGCTGCCCACTTGATGGCGAGGCATTCCTTTTCTATGGTGCTGTACCTGCCCTCGCGCATCGACAGCTTCCGGCTGATGTACAGCACTGAATGGTCCTCCTCCTCCACCTCCTGGGACAGAACAGCCCCCAGCCCTCTGTCCGATGCATCCGTCTGCAAAACAAAGGAGAGAGAAAAGTCAGGGGAGTGTAACAGTGCCCCCCCACACACAGTGCAGCCTTTACCTTAGAGAAAGCCTGCTGGCATTGCTCCGTCCACTGGACCAGATCTGGTGCCCCCTTTTTAGTGAAATCAGTCAGCGGGCTGGTGACGTCCAAATAATTAGGTATAAACCTACAATAGTAGCCAGCCAGCCCCAGGAACTGTCTCACCCCCTTTTTGGTCTTGGGCCTCGGGCAGGCCGCAATCACTGCTGTCTTATTGATTTGGGGACACACCTGCCCATTGCCCAAGTGGAAGCCCAGATACCATACTTCCACCCGCCCAATCGCACACTTCTTCGGGTTGGCTGTGAGACCCACTCACCTCAGCGACCTAAGGACGGCCCTTAGGTGTTCTCGGTGCCGTGGCCACTCATTACTATAAATAATGATGTTGTCCAGGTATGCGGCCACATAGGTGGCGTGGGGGTGGAGGACCCCATCCATAAGCCGCTGGAACGTAGCAGGCGCCCCAAACAGCCCAAAAGGAAGTGTGACGAACTGGTGTAAGTCAAACGGTGTGGAAAAGGACGTTTTCTCTCAGGATAGCAGAGTCAAGGGGATCTGCCAATATCCCTTTGTCAAATCCAGCGTAGAATAAAAATGAGCCGTGCCTAGTCAATTGAGCAACTCGTCAATACGAGGCATTGGGTACACATCAAATTTCGACACCGCGTTGACTTTTCTATAGTCCACACAGAACCGGACCGACCCGTCGGCCTTGGGAACCAAGACCACCGGGCTGCTCCAGTCACTGTGGGACTCCTCGACGATGCCCATTTCAAGCATGTCCTCGAGTTCTTCCTGAACCACCTTTTTCTTGTGTTCGGGCAGTCTGTAAGGGCGGCTGTGCACTACTACCCCCGGGGGCATCTCAATGTGGTGTTCTGTGAGGTGGGTGCGGCCGGGCAGGGGCGAGAAAATGTCAGAAAATTCTGTCTGCAACTGGGCGACCTCCGTAAGTTGGGTCGGGGAGAGGTGGTCTCCACAGAGGACTGGAGCGGTGGGCGATGTCAATTTTCCCTTTTGAACCTCCGGCCCCAGCTCCGCCTTCTCTGGAACCACTGACACCAATGTCATGGGGACCTCCTCGTTCCAAAGTTTTAACAGATTGAGGTGGTAAATCTGTAATGCCCCACCCCTGTCTGTTCGCCTCACCTCATAGTCGACGTCCCCGACTCGCCGTTTGACCTCAAAGGGTCCTTACCACCTGGCAATCAATTTGGAGCTCGACGTGGGCAATAACACGAGTACTTTATCTCCCGGTGTGAATTCCCTAAGGCACGTGCCCCTGTCGTACAGATGGACTTGACGTTCTTGGGCCTGCCACAAATTCTATTGGATTAGGTGCGTGAGTTTGTGGAGTTTGGCGTGCAGTCGATAATGTATTGAATTTCATTTTTGCTTGTTGAAAGGCCCTCCTCCCAATTTTCACGCAGCACATATAGAATGCCACGCGGCTTACGCCCGTATAATAATTCGAACGGGGAGAACCCCATGGAGGCTTGTGGGACCTCTCACACTGCGAATAACAGGGGCTTGAGCCATTTATCCCAGTTGCATGTGTCCTCGCTTACAAATTTCTGAATTATGTTCTTGTGGGTGCGATTGAACCGTTCGACTAAGCCATCCATTTGTGGGTGATAAACGCTGGTGCGGATAGGCTTAATTCCCAGTAACCCATACAGCTCGCACAGTGTGTGTGACATAAATGTAGTGCCTTGATCAGTCAGAATCTCTTTGGGGATTCCGACTTGGGAGATGACGCGGAAGAGTGCTTCTGCAATACTACTTGTTGAGATATTGCGAAGAGGCACTGCTTCCGGATATCGCGTTGCATAGTCCACCAGAACTAAAATAAAGCGATATCCTTGTGTTGACCGATCTAATGGCCCGACGAGATCCATCCCAATTCTTTCAAATGGGGTCTCGATTAATGGCAGAGGGCGCAAAGGCACTTTTGGAATGGCCACGGGATTTACTAACTGGCATTCGTGGCATGCCGTTCACCACCTACGGACATTGCCGTGAATCCCTGGCCAATAGAACCGGACCATTATTCGGGCTAGTGTCTTATCCTGCCCCAAGTATCCGGCCATGGGATTAAAGTGAGCTGCCTGGAATAGAAATTCCCGGCGGCTCTTTGGGATTAAAAGCTGTGTTATTGGTTCCTTAGTCTGAGTGTCCTGTGTCACTCGGTATAACCTATCCTTAATAATGGAGAAATAGGGGAAGGAAGGGGTGGCGTTTGGCTGGAGCGTTTGACCATCAATTACTCTCACTTGGTCAAATGCATGCCGCAGAGTTCTGTCTCACAACTGTTCTAATGGGAAATCCGTGAGGGATTCCCCGAGAGAGGGAGGAGGAGCCTGCTGCTCCTCACTCTGACGTAGTGATGACATAGACAGCTCTGTGACAGCTGCTCCCACCAATGTCACACCAGGACCTCCCCCCGCTAAATTATGGCAGGCCCCACTCTTCACTAAATGTGCCATTAATTCCCTAAATCTCGGCCAATCAGTCCCCAAAATTATAGAGTGGGTAAGGCAAGGATTAACCGCTGCCTTTACTCTAAATTTCTCCCCCCGAAATAGAATGTGGACCAACACTAAAGGGTAGTTCTGAACATCCCCATGCACACACAACACCTTCACCAATTGTGCTCTCCCCAATGCCTCGTCTTGCACCAGGCTTTGGTGGATGGAGGTCTGATTACAGCTGGAGTCCACCAAAGCCTGATACGTATCCCCTTGGATACTCACCGGTATGCGATATGCTCTGGCCTGATCGAGGGTGGACCCCGGCGCATCAGGGATCTGAACCACCGCGCCCACCTCCATCACTGAGCACTGATGCTGGAGGTGCCCCGGATCCCCACAGTGCCAGCAAATTGGCCCAGGCTCTCCCTCTCCACCAGTGTTCCGGAGCTCACTCACCTGAAGGGGGGAAGACACAGACACGGAAGTAGGAAATGGTAGGGCACCGTGGGTGTGGCGGGCCGGCTGGGGTGGAGCCGGCCCCTGCCTCTGTGGTGGGGGAATGGGGTGAGGACGAGAAACAGAAGGAGAGAGAGAAGAGGGGGGAGAAGAGGAGACACGCTGTCCTGCCGTCGGAACAGCCGCCATATGGTCCTCCGCCAGCTGATCAGCGACGCCGGGCGATGGCACTGGACCCACTTTGCTGTTCCTTACGGAAGTTTGGCAATGAATTGTTCCAGCACTCCCCAGGTCGATGATTCCCTTGGTGTCACGGTTGTCGGCCCTCAACCACCGCCAGCAGGCATCCCAGAGTTGCTGGCCAAACGCGAACAGCCAGCCGACTTCCTCCAGGTGCAGCACATGGAAGCGCTGCCGTTGCTGCTCCGGGGTGCACCCCACATGTTGGAGGATGGCCCTGCGGAGGTCGGCGTAGACCAGCCGGCTGTCAGCGGGGAGCTGTAGCGCAGCCAGCTGTGCATCACCCATTAGCAGGGAGAGGAAGCGCGCTGCGCGCTGCTCCACCGGCCAACCCCACGCCTCTGCTGCCTACTCCAAAAGAGCGATGAAGGCTTCGGGTTGTCATGCGGACCCACCTTCGTTAGGGTGAGGTGGGGAGGGTTCACGGTGGTGGTGGTGGTGGACCCCGCTGACGCGAGCAGGTGCCGGAACGCCTGGCGATCTTCCTGCTGTGCCAGCACCAGGGCTTTGAACCGTTGTTCCTGCTCCTTCTGGAGGGTGACCAGCGCCTGGTGCTGGCTCTGTTAGGCCGAGGCAAGGGCATGGACCAGGTCCTTGAAGGGGAGGACTCCATGGGGCTGTTCTCTTCTGTACTCCGTCCCAGGTTTCGGCACCACTGTAGAAATAGTTAAGGTGGGTGGAGCACAGAAGCATGGCAGGCCAGAACTGAGTTTGCAAAAACCCTTTTATTTTAGCTTTTCAGCTTTACATTTATTCTCCCACGCACACACGCGCGCGCACACACACACACACACACACACACACACACACACACACACACACACACAAGTGTTCTGGTTGGGGGAGAGCTCCCTTCCTCTGCTCCCCCTCTCCTCTTATAGGGCGCGGTCACTGGGGAAGACACACAAACACAGGTTAATTCCCGTCAGGTGCAGTGATTCTGCCACTTACCTTCCCTGACTCCGCTCTCCATTCACAGACTGACGATTGACCACGCCCCTGCTGCCACACAGACTTATTCTCCTTTCCTAATGAAGTGCCTTGCACAGTAAGGTAAGACAATCAATGTTGTGCCCCCATCGTGTTGTCTCTAGTCTGGACCTCCAGACCTGATGCCAAGTAGTGCACAAAAGTGCCACAGACCTGATGGGTATGGAAGTTGCCCCACAGTGACAACTGACTTGCTAAGTGATGCCATCCATTGGCCATTTTAGCTCTTCCGCATGCCATCTGGTGGTGTGCCATTGACCCTGTTGGGTTCCTCTGCCACGGTGCACCAAAAAGCCCCCTGCTGCTAGCGTCTTATTGGTGATATAGTATTTAACCCATAGCTGGAACCCAGCCAGGTGCTACCACTCTAGGTCAGAGCGGACCTGGGAGCAATGGTAATTAAGGGCTAACTCCACTTTCCTCCAATACTCAAGTCCTCCCAGACCTCAGACTCACCACCGGTTGCAGTTTAAAGTCATACCCAGGACTTTACGAGTTGCTATATCCTTCCTGGCAAAAAAGCTTGCATCAATCTAGCCATTTTCCTTTGACCTCTCTTATCAACAAAGCATTTGTTTCCACCCACAGAACTGTCACTCACTCGCTCAACTCAGTGTTTTTTTGTTTTTCGCACCATTCTGTATAAACTCTAGAGACTATTGTGTGTGAAAACCCCAAGAGATCAGAGCATAAACTGAAGCTCTTGATTTGTACCTGAATGATTTATATCTGTCAAGGGATCGGCTGATTGAGTGTGTGATTGAGTGTATTAGGTCATAGTCAGTGTGTAAATAGACTGTGTCTTTATAAACAAGTAATCAACATCTTCTGACCAATCAAATTTGAGAATTCAACAACACTGTGGTATACGGTACCCCAACCAGGGAAACTGTTATATGTTAACCCAGCCCTCATAACCGATAAAGTTAAATCCCATGGTATCCGAGCGCCTCACACAAGCTCTGTCCCAAATCACAGGGATTAAAATGTGTTGCCTTTTACTCTCCCTCAACTGAGCATGCAGCAAATTATAATTCACGCTGCTTGAGTGAGCCTGATAAAAGCATTACGCTCCATTTCAGACAAAAGAGCTTAAGAATGCAAACTACGCCCACAACACAAATAAATGAAAGTCAAACACTTCACTTGAGCAGTATATATGGGATTAGACAGGCATCAGACTTAAAGGGGTGGAGAAACTGATCAGGTGTTGACCCTGAAAGAAAAAAATAAAACATGATTAATGCAAGCTATTAACTCTATTGTGATGTGGCTGAACTTCTGGATTGCATTCCCATCCACAAAGAGGTGGCTACCATCAGAGAGAAAATATTCCCCAAGTATGTGTGTATGAGAAGGGTCTGTATGCGATGTCCTCAAAAATATTTAAAGGAAAAAAAAAGCACAGCTGGAAGAAAAGGGAAAAAATGCTTCCAGAGGAATAATAACCTGCCAATCAGACGTGCCTCAGGAGAGGTGCCTGTGGTTTGGCTGTTGATTGACAGATCTGGTATTTGTCCATTCTACCTCAGAGGGAAAGAGCGACACTTCTACTGGGAGGTGAAGTCAACCTGCACACAGAAAACGCTCCAGAAAAACAGATCCATAACCCTCTCAGTGACACACACCGGCATGCAGAGACAACATACCCCCCTCAGTGGCATCCTAGATCTTTCCATAGACTCATGCATGCAGCGATTAGTGATGCACGCTGCATCCAAAGGTCTGCAACTCAACATGTCTGAGCTCTGATCGCTTTCAGAAAGCGCTGACGAGACCTCGGTCGAGGTCCCGCTACGGTCGAAATGCAAGGCTCATGAAAATCCTCTGGGAACTGAGGCATAGAAAAGAGTTAATAACAGCTATTAAACATCGATAAACCAAGGCAAAATTGGTGCTGCTCCAGAGTGTGTCCTGACACAGGATAAATCCTGTTGACCCTTCTGCCTCTGTAATATGGAACCGTGAGCACCATGTCCTGCACATGGCATCAATAAAACCAACAGCTTTATAAAAGTTTATAAAAGGAGTCTCCAGTGTCAGCATTTTGTAACAGTCAGATGTATGTAAAGCTAAAACTTTACGTTTTCCATTATGGGTTTTCAGGATGAAGCAGTTTGGTCAAGGTCAAAGTCAAGGCTTTTTTTTATTGTAATTTCAACCCTATACCTGGAAATATAAGCATGAGTGGGCCTAACAGTTAGCATGTCTGCCTCTTGACCGGGAGATCATGAGTTCTACTCATGGTCAGGTCATACCAAAGACCATTGTAAAAATGGTACCGACTGCCATCTGGCAAGACATGCTGCAATACAGATGTGAGTAGGGAAGTCAAACTCTTGCAGTTATCAGAGGACCCGCCCCCCACTGTAACCCTAGCTGTATACAGTGGTGCTTGAAGGTTTGTGAACCCTTTAGAATTTTCTATATTTCTGTATAAATATGACCTAAAACATCATCAGATTTTCACACAAATCCTAAAAGTAGATAAAGAGAACCCAGTTAAACAAATGAAACAAAAATATTATACTTGGTCATTTATTTATTGAGGAAAATGATCCAATATTACATATCTGTGAGTGGCAAAAGTATGTAAACCTTTGCTTTCAGTATCTGGTGTGACCCTCTTGTGCAGCAATAACTGCAACTAAACATTTCCGGTAACTGTTGATCAGTCCTGCACACCGGCTTGGAGGAATTTTAGCCCATTCCTCCGTACAGAACAGCTTCAACTCTGGGATGTTGGTGGGTTTCCTCACATGAACTGCTCGCTTCAGGTCCTTCCACAACATTTCGATTGGATTAAGGTCAGGACTTTGACTTGGCCATTCCAAAACATTAACTTTATTCTTCTTTAACCATTCTTTGGTAGAACGACTTGTGTGTTTAGGGTCGTTGTCTTGCTGCATGACCCATCTTCTCTTGAGATTCAGTTCATGGACAGATGTCCTGACATTTTCCTTTAGAATTCACTGGTATAATTCAGAATTCATTGTTCCATCAAGGATGGCAAGCCATCCTGGCCCAGATGCAGCAAAACAGGCTCAAACTATGATACTACCACCACCATGTTTCACAGATGGGATAAGGTTCTTATGCTGGAATGTAGTGTTTTTCCTTTCTCCAAACATAACGCTTCTCATTTAAACCAAAAAGTTCTATTTTGGTCTCATCTGTCCACAAAACATTTTTCCAATAGCCTTCTGGCTTGTCCACGTGATCTTTAGCAAACTGCAGATGAGCAGCAATGTTTTTGAAGAGCAGTGGCTTTCTCTTTGCAATCCTGCCATGCACACCATTGTTGTTCAGTGTTCTCCTGATGGTGGGCTCATGAACATTACCATTAGCTAATGTGAGAGAGGCCTTCAGTTGCTTAGAAGTTACCCTGGGGTCCTTTGTGACCTCGTCGACTATTACACGCCTTGCTCTTGGAGTGATCTTTGTTGGTCGACCACTCCTGGGAAGGGTAACAATGGTCTTGAATTTCCTCCATTTGCACCCAATCTGTCTGACTGTGGATTGGTGGAGTCCAAACTCTTTAGAGATGGTTTTGTAACCTTTTCCAGCCTGATGAGCATCAACAATGCTTTTTCTGAGGTCCTCAGAAATCTCCTTTGTTCATGCCATGATACACTTCCACAAACATGTGTTGTGAAGATCAGACTTTGATAGATCCCTGTTCTTTAAATAAAGCAGGGTGCCCACTCACACCTGATTGTCATCCCATTGATTGAAAACACCTGACTCTAATATCACCTTCAAATTAACTGCTAACCCTAGAGGTTTTGCCACTCACAGATATCAACTTTTACCAACTTTTAGGACTTGTGTGAAAATCTGATGTTTTAGGTCATATTTATGCAGAAATATAGAAAATTCTAAAGGGTTCACAAACTTTCAAGCACCACTGTAGAAAGTAATTTGACTAACCAGACTGCATAGCTATTGCAACGTTATTGCTAGCTCTAAAAGCACAGACAACTTTACTGCAAGCTTTCTCTTGGAATAAAACATTTATATACCTCAGTATGCTTCTGCAGGTAGGATGGCGAGTTTTTGTAGGCTGTGATGTGGTTCGTTTTCGGCAAACAAAGCAAACATTTAAAACAAAACGAATCTTTAATCCTTGCAGAAAACTGAAACATGGGTTCATGGGCCATGGGTGTGTGTGTTCCCCAAAAGAATCGCCTCTTTCAATTCTGCCATCAACTGATTGTGTTCAAATCATGCTACTGAGAAATCATTGAACTTGAATTTATACAGTTTATGAACATGACGTGACTCTAGTGATTACGGTACTGATAGGCTGTCTCAGTGTCACCTGCAAAAAAATCAATCACGTTTTAGAAAAGAAAAGGAAAAAACATCCACTTTCAAAGCTGCTTCATACAACCCCAATTCCAAAAAAGTTGGGACAAAGTACAAATTGTAAATAAAAACGGAATGCAATAATTTACAAATCTCAAAAACTGATATTGTATTCACAATAGAACATAGACAACATATCAAATGTCGAAAGTGAGACATTTTGAAATTTCATGCCAAATATTGGCTCATTTGAAATTTCATGACAGCAACACATCTCAAAAAAGTTGGGACAGGGGCAATAAGAGGCTGGAAAAGTTCAAGGTACAAAAAAGGAACAGCTGGAGGACCAAATTGCAACTCATTGGGTCAACTGGCAATAGGTCATTAACATGACTGGGTATAAAAAGAGCATCTTGTAGTGGCAGCGGCTCTCAGAAGTAAAGATGGGAAGAGGATCGCCAATCCCCCTAATTCTGCGCCGACAAATAGTGGAGCAATATCAGAAAGGAGTCCGACAGTGTAAAATTGCAAAGAGTTTGAACATATCATCATCTACAGTGCATAATATCATCAAAAGATTCAGAGAATCTGGAAGAATCTCTGTGCGTAAGGGTCAAGGCCGGAAAACCATACTGGGTGCCCGTGATCTTCGGGCCCTTAGACGGCACTGCATCACATACAGGCATGCTTCTGTATTGGAAATCACAAAATGGGCTCAGGAATATTTCCAGAGAACATTATCTGTGAACACAATTCACCGTGCCATCCACTGTTGCCAGCTAAAACTCTATAGTTCAAAGAAGAAGCCGTATCTAAACATGATCCAGAAGCGCAGACATCTTCTCTGGGCCAAGGCTCATTTACAATGGACTGTGGCAAAGTGGAAAACTGTTCTGTGATCAGATGAATCAAAATTTGAAGTTCTTTATGGAAATCAGGGACGCCGTGTCATTCGGACTAAAGAGGAGAAGGACGACCCAAGTTGTTATCAGCGCTCAGTTCAGAAGCCTGCATCTCTGATGGTATGGGGTTGCATTAGTGCGTGTGGCATGGGCAGCTTACACATCTGGAAAGACACCATCAATGCTGAAAGGTATATCCAGGTTCTAGAGCAACATATGCTCCCATCCAGACGACGTCTCTTTCAGGGAAGACCTTGCATTTTCCAACATGACAATGCCAAACCACATACTGCATCAATTACAGCATCATGGCTGCGTAGAAGAAGGGTCCGGGTACTGAACTGGCCAGCCTGCAGTCCAGATCTTTCACCCATAGAAAACATTTGGCGCATCATAAAATGGAAGATACGACAAAAAAGACCTAAGACAGTTGAGCAACTAGAATCCTACATTAGACAAGAATGGGTTAACATTCCTATCCCTAAACTTGAGCAACTTGTCTCCTCAGTCCCCAGACGTTTACAGACTGTTGTAAAGAGAAAAGGGGATGTCTCACAGTGGTAAACATGGCCTTGTCCCAACTTTTTTGAGATGTGTTGTTGTCATGAAATTTAAAATCACCTAATTTTTCTCTTTAAACGATACATTTTCTCAGTTTAAACATTTGATATGTCATCTATGTTCTATTCTGAATAAAATATGGAATTTTGAAACTTCCACATCATTGCATTCCATTTTTATTTACAATTTGTTCTTTGTCCCAACTTTTTTGGAATCGGGGTTGTAGTAACGAGTAACGAGGACCTTGATAGAAATGTAGTGGAGTAAAAAGTACAATATTTGCCTTTCAAATGTAGTGAAGTTAAAGTCCGAACTTTCCAAAAAAAAAAAATACTCAAGTAAAGTACAGATACTCAAAGTGTACTTAAGTACAGTACTCAAGGAAATGTGCTTTGTTACTGTCCACCTCTGCTGATTGGTCAAAAGATGTTGATTAATTTTCTTTAACAGCAGCTTTAACAGTAGTGTCGCTTCTTAAAGCATTCGGTCTAATATAAGAGTTTCCAGTTTGAGCACTGGTATAACTCCAACTTGCAAATTTTAAAGCAAAAAAAATGAGGCTGGTTTGGGAATGTGTTCAAAACGTAACCGAGAACAGGAAAATGCACAACTTACAGATAAGTGCATATGAGACCTGTATATTAAATTACTTTAAAGTATTAAATTTCAGTCACAGATTTTGCTATAAGAAGGGTGTGTTCTGTGATTGTCGGATAACTCGGTAGGAGAGGAGCAGAAGTGGCTTTGCTTTTGGGACCGAACAGGAGAGAGAGACAGAGAGAGAGAGAGAGAGAGAGGTCTGGGTTGAAAGGTCGCAAAAGAGTCACATAGAGCTGTGCATGATTAGTGTACGCTTTGCATTAATTACCATTAACCTTGCTGACAGGAAGGAAATAGAGCTAAATGGCGAGAAAAGGTCAGCAGCCTCCTAAAGTAATTCACCCTTACTTTAACACTGCACATTCAAACACACACACACACACACACACATGAAAATGACTTCAAGCCTCGACTTTACTCTACAGTGATCCACGCTTCTGTTTTTTTCTCCGCTCCTGGATTTGCTCTGTGACTCTAAAACTCACCTTGGCAACTTAATTTAATTTTAACCATGACTCATATTTCCATGCTCTGTTGCCCACCAGCTCCAGCAGGCTTCCAAAAGCCCAGCAGACGCCCTTCCTGCAGAACGTCTGATGCAGACAAGCCTTCGTTAGCACAGGCCAAGACCTCTGAGTCATGCACAGACTCGCAGGAATGTGCAGTAGCAGCAGCAGGGCTTGAAATGAACACGCGCTTATCCGACAAACACGACAGATTTGGCCACTGGTGAGGAACTGCATTCATTTCCCCGGGATTACTTTACGGCGCTCCTCTTAAGAAAAAGTGTCGGAGTTATACACTCACCGGCCACTTTAATAGGAACTTGCTCTTGATTCTAAGATTCCTGTTCTTCACTGCAGGAGTGGAACCCAATATGGTCTTCTGTTCTGCTATTGCTGAGATGCTTTTCTGCTCACCACGGGTGTAAAGAGTGATTATATGAGTTACTATATGAATTACTTCCTGGCAGCTCGAACTGCTCAATCTTCCTCTGACCTCTTTTATCAACAAGGCGTTTGTTTCCACCCACAGAACTGTCACTCACTCAACTCAATGTTTTTTGTTTTTCGCACCATTCTGTGTAAACTCTAGAGACTTGTTTGTGCGTGAAAACCCCCGGAGGAGATTAGCATTTTCTGAAATACTCAAACCAAAAATACTCATCTGGCTCAAACCAACACCCATGCCGCAGTGAAAGAAAGAAAGTCACACTTCACTGTGAGATCACAATTTTTCCTGTTCTGATGTCTGAACATCGTGAACAGTAACTGAAACTCTAGATTTTTTTTTTTTAATTTGCATGATTTTATGATTTTGTCTGATTAGAGAACAGCATCAAACAGGAGGTGGATAGATGGGTGTTCCTAATAAAGTGTTCAGTGAGTTATACATAGAGTATGTACTGTAATATTTAACAGTTATTCCACAAAATTGAGTCGTACATGAGCCGATAGCTGACCAGGTGCGTAGCACCGAGTTGGCTATAAGCCATGTATGACGAGATTGAGTGGAATAACTGTTTTATTCTATCCACATCAAGTCAAGTCAACTTTATTGTCAAATATGCTATACATGCTCGACATACAGCACAGATGAAATTTCAGTCCTCTCTGACCCACGGTGCAAACAGGCAATGCAATAAATAAAAAACAGAATAATTGAAATAAACAATATAAACAGTATAAACACTCTAGATAAGAAATAGACATAGACTAAACACTCTCACACACACACACACACACATACACACACACATATATATGGATTTTGAGAAACGGGACATTTTTATTTTTATTTATTTATTTTTTTTGCAAATTCAATAAATTAAAAACTTTATACAAAACGTCCGACAAAATAATTTCCGCTTAGAATGTAAACAAACCGGCAAAATGACAGGAGCAATTTGTAAAAAATACGATAATAATAATTCTTGAAAAACAAATAAAAAAAAGATACATTCTTACCATCAAATACTTTCATTCCATATTTTGTTGCTTTTTTTTTTATTTTTTGGGGTTTTGTTTTCGAGTAGAGTTTTTATTTCATCCTCGGTTGGTTCAGCAACACGCGCCGCCATTTTTTTTCTCTACTCACGGTATATGAGCTGATATCCTAGTAGTAGAGCAGCCAATCAGAGCGCACGATTGTTCATATCCAGTGAATGTGGATAGAGTAATGTTGGATATTCTTGTGTTCAGATTTATATTGATGTTGTGACCTTGCTTTGCTTTCCTGCTCCTCGTTTTGTTTCATTGTCTTAAATTAAATCCGCACTTGTATCCGTGTCCCCTCCATCATTCTGTGACAAGATGCTGCTTCTGTGTGTTGCACTGCCATGCCGTGTTGCTCAGCGTTGCTTTTTAGATGAACATGAAGATGGAGATCTTACTCGCTGAGGAAGCTTCACTATGAGACACTTTTCCAGCACTTGCCCTGTTCAAGAGTTGTTTATGTTGCCGGGGAAACCCTGCTGTCAATCAATATACAATCTGACAGATTTGATCAGAGTCTTGTTTTCTATCTTTTATTGAGAATTAAACCATAGATCGGATTATAGCTTTCTTGAACGTGGATGTTTACTTCTACAAATATCTCTAGTGTATTGGAGAAAGTTTAATATTTGAAACAGAGCTTTAAAATGAAGTAGAAATGGGGAATAATTTCCGAACATAGCTCTGCGCTGTAGTCCTGTCGCCCACAGTGTTGACAGATTGAAGCGACTGATAGGAGCAGCGCGAGGGTCGGGGCGAGTGCGGCGCTCTCCGGTGGTAACTCTGTTTAAAGCCACACTAACCTCCACTACATGAGTGAAGGTCACAAGCTGACTATCATGTATTGAATCTGAGATAATCTTCTATTGCGCTATCTGTGCTACAAACTACATTACTGTGACCTTTAATCTGATGCATGAAGAAGTGGATGATGTAGTCAGCACCAGAATTATTGGCACCCTTGATAAACATGGGTGGAAAAGGTTATGAGAAAATGTTGTGCTTTTAATTAGATTAAACTTATGCTGAAAAATCAGACGTTTAACCTTTAATTGGCACCTCTAGTGACTTTTATGCAAATAGCGCATGATCCAATTTATAGTTTTTCTTCTAGATTGATAGAGAGATCAATCGATCGATGAGATGCATCTTTGTTTAGATGCACATGCAAAACCCCCCGAGTTTTAAACACAATACTGATTGCTATAATGATCCATTCCTCAGGCGTTTCCATTTCTGAACCAAGCTGAAGTGCATTTATGAGTTTATTCGTGCTCCAGGTTGTTTTCCCCCCCAAAGAGAAATCCAGTAGAAAAGCTCGATCAAGCGAGCCTACATTGATCAGACCCTCTCGAGATCTCTCACTTACTGATGTTTTAAACAGATTAAATTACTTTTATTTTTAATCTCCACATCAACAGTCTGTCTTTCGGTCACGGGCCTGGGCGTGTTGGTGCCGTAATTGGAATTGAAGGGAAAAAGGAAAAGGAGTGTTTGTGTTTCCTGTCAACTGTTTAGTGCATGTGAATGTCCAGGAAAAATGACTGACCATTAGATTAGAGGAATGCTCTCTCCTTCAAATCATTGTCGCTATGAATTGAAATGGAAATTAACGTCAGTTTGCTCCTGTCACAGCTCACGCTATTGAAAATTTAATCAACACCTTTGACAAATTAGATTTCAGATATTCAATAGCGCTGCGGCATCGTTTCAGATCAATGGATCAACAAGTATTCTATCCACATTCACTGGATATGAGCAATCGCGTGCTCTGATTGGCTACTCTACTACTAGGCTATCAGCTCAGATACCATGGGTAGAGAAAAAAAATGGTGGAACGTGTTGCTGAACCAACCAAGGATGAAATAAAAACTCTACTTGAAAACAACCCCCCCCCCCAAAAAAAAAACAAAAACAAAAAAGCAACAAAATTTTGAATAAAAGTATTTGATGGTAAGAATGTGTCTTTTTTCTTTTTTTACCTTTTCAAAATTTATTATTATCACATTTTTCATCTTGGATATGAATGTCATGGCAATATTTGAGCTTTCAGTAATTTCTTTGAACTGTTCTTTTTCTGCGGTAGAATGATTGCACAGCATACAGCTTTAATTAAAAAAAAGACACTAGAATTTGGTGCACAAGTTTTAATTTTCTTTGGGTTTTCGGAAATCAACACAGGGTCAAAATTATACATACAGGGTCAAAAATATACATACAGCACACCTAATATTTGGGTAAAATGTTTGTTCGCAAGATTCACCTTGACCAAACATTTTTGTTTACCATGAACAAGCTTCTGGCAGAATTCTGGTTGGATATTTCACGACTCTTCATGGTAGAATTGGTAGAGTTCAATTAAATTTGTTTTTTTTTCTTGGCATGGACTCGACTTATAAGCACGGCCCATATATTTTCAATAGGGTTGAAGTCAGGACTTGTTTTAAGCTTAATGTTAGCCTGCTTTATCCTCCACAACCAGCTCTGATGCGTGTTTGGGGTTCATTGTCCTGTTGTAACTCCCAAGTCGTGTTCAAGTTTCTGATGGTTTATGCTGAAGAATTCTGAGGTCGTCCTCCTTCTTCATTATTCCATCCACTTTGTGCAATGAACCAGTTCCACTGGCAGCAAAACAGCCCCAGAGCATGATGATCCTACCACCACCACCAGCTGGTACAGCGTCCCTCTGTACATTGTGGTCATTGTGGCCAAACAACTCAATCTTTGTCTCGTCTGACCATACAGTTATCCTCCAGAAGGCTTTTTTTTTGTCCGTGTGGTCAGCTTCAAACTTTAAAGTGCATATCACGGGTAAATTCAGGAGCAAGATCAATGTAATTCTCATATTTTATATTAAACTTTGGTCAAATATCTGTAACATTCTGCATTCTCTGCAATTTTTTACCTTGCGCAATACCAGAAAAATTCAGTTGAATTTAAGCCATTTGAGGCGAATTGGTCCGCCTCTGAAAAAACTTGGCATTTGAATTTCCCGGGAAACATTGATTTTCATGACATCACATGCGGGACGCCTCCTTCTGAATCCTACGTCAGCGCTGGTTTGTTTATGAGAGAATGACCTGATGGTTTTCTGCAAATTTCTTCAACGTTATCGCGTAATTATTAAAATGGTTAACAGATGTATCGTAGGAGGGTGTAGCAACACCAGTCTTGATGGGATTAGTACTCATCGTTTTCCAAAAGACCGGACAATGAGAGAGAAATGGGAGCGCTTGGTCTACACAGGCTGTGCACTGAAACCGTGCAAAGCTCTCACAGCCTGCTGGCGCTTCCGCAGGTGACATCACAAATCTGGCTCCAGACTTCCTTGGGATTTTTCCAGACCCGTTTTGTTATTTTTTTTTTTTTCTGCTGTAGACAGATGGCCTTGTGCAAAATTACCCTTCTGGATGAGTGTGTAAAGGGACATACTTTCATATAAAAAAAAAAACCACGAAATTGGTCCAGAATATGCACTTTAAGCTTGAAGGTGTCAATTTTGGAGCGGGGGGTTATTTCTTGGATTGTAGCCTCTTAGTCCATGGTGATCTGAACTGTAGACAGTGATCCATCAATTTCCAGTTCATGGCAGGGCTGTGCCATGGTGGTTCCCAGGTTGTTCCTGACCATCCAAACCAATTTCCTTTCAGCTGAGGGTGACAGTTTGGGTTTTCTTGAAGCAAAGTGGCTTGGCAAAGTGACTACACTTCACAATAACTTGGACACAATTGTTTGAACTGATCTTGGAATTTGCAGTTGTTTAGAAATGGCTCCAAGAGACATTCCGGAGTTGTGTATATCTGCAATCCTCTTTCTCAGATCTGCACTGAGCTCCTTGGACTTTCCCATTTTACTGTGTGTTGGTCAATCCAATGAGTGCTGTAAACAAACCCTTTTTATGAAGGCACAGAGAAGCTACCAGCTGTCGTCAATCATGATCACTAACAGGAAGTTAAGAGACCTTGGCCTTGGCAAGAGAAGAGACATTTTGGAAGTTTCAGCACCTCTGAATTCATAATCTAAGTGAGTGTATGTAAATATTTGACCCTGTATGTATAATTTTGACCCTGTGTTGATTTCAGAAAACCCAAAGACTAATTAAAACTTCTGCACCAAATTCTAGTGTTTTTTTATTAAAGATGTATGCTGTACAATCATTCTGCCACAGAAAAAGAACAGTTTAAAGAAATTACTGAAAGCCCAAATATTGCCATGACATTCATATCCAAGATGATATTAATGTCACTGTATATAAACTTCTGACCACAACTGTATGTAGAGCAAGTATCCACTGACTGGCTGAAAGGAGTTATTACTAAGCTGGGAAAGAAAGGGCACCCCTCTTTCTGTGAGAACAACAGAGGTATCACGTTACGCTGTGTTGCTTCCAAGCTTTTTCAGATCACCATAATCTCCAGATTCTCTAACGGCATCGAATCCTTACTCCGCAAAAACCAGTGTAGCTTCAGGAAGAACTGCTCTTGCATTGATCAGCTTTTTTCTCTGAGAGTCGAGCGACACATTGAGGGCGGCACGGTGGTGCAGTGGTTAGCGCTGTCGCCTCACAGCAAGAAGGTCCGGGTTCGAGCCCCGTGGCCGGCGAGGGCCTTTCTGTGCGGAGTTTGCATGTTCTCCCCGTGTCCGCGTGGGTTTCCTCCGGGTGCTCCGGTTTCCCCCACAGTCCAAAGACATGCAGGTTAGGTTAACTGGTGGCTCTAAATTGACCGTAGGTGTGAATGGTTGTCTGTGTCTATGTGTCAGCCCTGTGATGACCTGGCGACTTGTCCAGGGTGTACCCTGCCTTTCGCCCGTAGTCAGCTGGGATAGGCTCCAGCTTGCCTGCGACCCTGTAGAACAGGATAAAGCAGCTAGAGATAATGAGATGAGATGAGTCATCATTGAGCAAGCTTTGAAATTCAACCTACCGGTACCACTCTTCATCAACTTTATAGATTTCAAAACAGTGTTTGACTCGGTGAACCGAGATTATTTCTGGGCTGCCCTCGAGCACTATGGTATTCCAGCGAAGTACATTAACATCTTCAAGGTATTCTAGAGCAACACAGTCAGTGCAGTGCGTGTTGGAGATGAGCTGACAGATTGGTTTGAGGTAAAGGCTGGCACAGGGCAAGGTGACATTGGTGACATTCAAGCCCCCATCATCTTCAATATTGTCCTAAACTGGGTACTAGAACAGGCAACCCAAGCAAAATCTGCTTCCGGAGGTTTTCTGCTGCAGAATCGTAGGAGTTCTCGGTACCCAGCAGTCTACATTACCAACCTCGACTATGCTGATGATGTAGCTGCTCTGGACAGCTCCACTGCTGGACCTCAGGAGACAACCACTCTTATTGTGAATCTTGGCAAGGCAGCCGGTTTACAGATTGGTATTAACAAAACCAAGCCCATGCTCATTGGAAAGTCCCATACACAGTGACCATACAACCTCTCTGAGTTACCTGATATCAAAGTAGGCAATGAAGAGCTGGAGCAAGTAAATCATTTCAAATATCTCGGCTCAACAATATCCAGTGACTGGTCCCTCAACAAAGAAATAAACGTTCGGGTCGGTTTAGCTTCGAGTGCCTTCAATTCCCTCAACAACATCTGGAGGAACAGTGGGATTTCCCTCACCACAAAGACCAAAATCTATGAGTACAGAGTTATTACACCACAACTCTATGGATGCGCCACCTGGGCTTTAAAGCAACTGCAGCTACACCGTTTAGATGCCTTCCATCATACCTGTCTCCATAGGATTCTGAAGGTTCAGTTTTACGATCACGTATCAAACTGAGATATCAGGGAAAGAGCTGGTCGCTGTAGCCTAGACATCATAATAAGCTACACCTGCCTTCTCTACTTCGGACACGTAGTGAGGATGTCTGAGGGCAGACTTCCCAAGATTCTTTTGAATTGGGTGCCTGCACCTGGCTTCTGAGGGGTCGGACATCCAAGACTGAGTCTAATCAAGACCTAGAGTCATTCACAGGCTACAATTTCTCTCGGGGGAAACGCCGCGTGCTAGACCGCTCGAACTGGTGCCACCTCCTGGGGAGTCACTAAACGTCATTTGGTTGAGCATGAGCAAGCAGATTCATCTACGGACGACTGAAGACCTGATCAAGGTACAAGGTAAAGTAAGGAAATACAGACGGACAAATACGAAAATTACCTGTAAATGTCTGCCGGCCTGGCTTTATTTCCTACACTGCTAATTAAAAAAAAAGCAGCTTGTATTAAGTATTACACAGCATGATTTGTCTGTGTTGAAAATTTGGACAAGAACAGCTTTGGTAGAATTTCACCATGTGTCTGTAACATCCTGAGACTTTTATTCGATTTTTTTTTTTTTAACCACAGTGTTGTTGAACCCTGAAGGTGTAGATTAATTTTCTATAACAGCAGCTCTGCCAATTAAGACGGTGTCTTAGGGCCATTGTAAGTAAGTAAGTAAATAAGTAAATAAATAAATACAGAGCTGGGGGAGAGGAGGAAATATTCAGAGAAAAGGCTTAAGTTAATTATTATTATTTTGCGCATGTTTCATACAAATATGTTCAAATGTGCGTTACAATAATTAAATATGTATAACATTACAGATAATTTAACCTCAAAATTGCTTAAAAGGAAAACCTAAAACATAACCAAAATTATTTAAAAACATAAAATAAATTCATAAAACTATCTAAATAAAACATTAATGATGAAAAGCCTCTTTAAAAATATAAGTCTGAGGTAATTTCTTAAAAATATCTACAGATCCTGCATTGCGAAGCTCCATCGGTTAAAAAAAACAAAACAAAAACCTCAGAATCTCTGAGATTGAAGTAAAAAAATATGAAATAAATCTGATATTCTTTGAGATTGTAAAGTCGTAAATTTGCAACAAAAAATTTCACAAATTTATGTGAAAAAAAATCACAAATTTATGAAACAAAACAACAACAACAACAAAGTCACAAAGCTGCAACAAAAATTCACAAATTTACAAGAAACAAAACTAGTGTTTTTTTTATTATTATTTAAATAAAAAATAGTGAGGTATTTTTGGTCAAGGAAGCACATAGATGACAAAGACCTGTAACTAAAGTTCCTATAACTCTTGGCTCAGTCGTTTCAAAGTAAGAGAGATTTGGAAAAACGAGAAAAATCCACACACTGAACATAACGGGAAACTGCTCTTGCGCAATAATTACACATTTTTAAACAGCTAAGGCAAAAAAAAAAAGGACATGGATAAAAAAAAGTGCGGTTTATACATACATCTCTTGCTGCATCCAAAAAGCACAACAGTTATATGCTTCCCGGCTGCAGTGCATTCTGGGAAATGTAGTTGAACATCTCTTAGTGCTTTATAATTGTATATTGTCCAATCGAGGAGGAAACACTGCATTTCCTGTAACTCTCGGCTCAGCCGTGGCGTCTGTGGTGTGATGATGTTGATCCGTCCTTGCAAAGTGAAGCGATGTTGTTCTTTGTGTTTCTTGCAAATTTGGAGAATTTCATAAATTGATGACTTTAATCTCAGAAATTCTGAGCTTTTACACAGAATATGACCCCCCACCAAAAAAATAAATAAATCAGCTCCGCAACATATACACATATATATATATATATATATATATATATATATATATATATATATATACACACACACATATATATATATACACACACATATATATATATATATATATATATATATATATATATATATATATATACACACACACATATATATATACACACACATATATATATATATATATATATATATATATATATATATATATATATATATATATATATTATTTATTGATCTATAGTGGCCCTAATACACCGTCATAGACCATAGATCTGACATTTTAACACATTATTATTTCTACAGTAGCAGCTTATTCAAAGGGACTTGTATGGGGAATGCCAAAAAGTATGATACGTCATTCATCCATAAATAAAAAAAAAATTGTAATTGTTTGGAAATCCCTGGAGCATAAAAGCAATAAACACTCCACAATATTCCGTTACAGGAAAATAATTCTCTTGAAAATAATTCACACCACCTCCGTATGGATTATTTTCCCATAACTGCACAATCCATCATTTTTTTAATGATTATTTCCTGAACTGCTGTATTTTTAGATTTGTGTGTGTTTTATAATGCGTTCAATAGTGGCCCCCAGACTTCCAGTCCAAGGGAATTTGGCATAAACGTGTTTGCTGTCCAGGGGGAAACGTGTTGAAATTCATGTCTGTGATAATAATCACACATATGCTATGTGATCTATGATAAATAAAAAAAAGACTGGAGTATTATATCACGACTAAAGTGGGTTAAAGTTCGTGACAGTCTAAATAGTATTAAAAATCGGGTTTGTGTGGAATGTGTATTGTCGTTGAGGTTGGGGAATAATTTCTGCCTGGAGCTCCTGCAGAGCTGATAGATCGAAGCGGCTGATAGGAGCCACAGCGAGTGTATAGCACTCTTCAATAACGGAGCATTTAAAGCCATGCTAGAGGAAGTGCATGTGTTTCTTTATGAGCGCTTTGGCTGCTGTGTGAATTGGAGTGTGGCGGGAGAATGACTGAACGTGCATGCATGCATGTGTGTGTATGTGTTTTATAGGCCTCAGCTGGCAGCCGTACACCCGGGTGCATTGCGTGTGTATTGATGTGTGTGTGCTCTACAGCAGAAGGGGCCTGTCCTGAATCAGGGCCTGAGGGGTCTCCGAGCCCATTTCCTTTGCTCCTCGGTGATAAGTTTCCCTGTCAGATTTGCCCAACAACACAATATTTTTGATAAGGTCCACTGCTAGTTTTCTCCACCTCTGGTGCCGAGATCAATTTGAGATTGATTCGGAGTGGCCCGCTGCAGCCAGTTGTGAGATCAATTTTGGATGGATTGTTCATGCTGTGGGGCAAAACAGCAGCGATTCCTTTGCTCACTCTCTCCCTCTCACTGCATGGGCAGGAACGACTCTATTAGCCCGGACCCCTGGTTACGTGCTGCGATACCCTGAAAGGATAGATGAACGATCAGCTTGTAATATACACTGTCAAGGATCTTGGATGGATGGATGGATGGATGGATTCTGTCCTCTGTGGTTGTGAATGCACGGAGAACATTTTGCACCGGTTCTTCACAATGTCTCACTGTTCCACAGCGGGTTATGATCTTATCCACAGTTTGTCTCATCTCATCTCATTATCTCTAGCCGTTTTATCCTGTTCTACAGGGTCGCAGGCGAGCTGGAGCCTATCCCAGCTGACTACGGGCGAAAGGCGGGGTACACCCTGGACAAGTCGCCAGGTCATCACAGGGCTGACACATAGACACAGACAACCATTCACACTCACATTCACACCTACGGTCAATTTAGAGTCACCAGTTAACCTAACCTGCATGTCTTTGGACTGTGGGGGAAACCGGAGCACCCGGAGGAAACCCACGCGGACACGGGGAGAACATGCAAACTCTGCACAGAAAGGCCTTCGCCGGCCACGGGGCTCGAACCCGGACCTTCTTGCTGTGAGGCGACAGCGCTAACCACTACACCACTGTGCCGCCATCCACAGTTTGTATAGTATACTATTCCTTTTCAGTTTATTAGGAACACCCATCCATCCACCTGCTGTTTGATAGAGGTGGACAGTAACAAAGTACGTTTACTTGAGTACTGTACTTAAGTACACTTTTTGAGTATCTGTACTTTACTTTATTTCTTTTTGGAAACTTATGACTTTAACTTCACTATGTTTGAAAGACAAATATCGTACTTTTCACTCCACTACATTTCTATCAAGGTCCTCGTTACTATGAAGCAGCTTTGAAAGTGGATGTTTTTTTTCTTTTCTTTTCTAAAATGTGATTTATCCGCAGATGACACTGAGACAGCCGATCAGTAATCACTAGGGTCATGTCATCTTCATAGACTGGATAAAATCAAGATTAATTATTTCTCTGCAGCATTATTTAACACGATCAGTTGATGGCAGAATGGAAGGAGGCGGTTCTTCTGGGGAACGCACGCACTCATGGCTTTACCTGGAACCCATGTTTCAGTTTTCTGAAAGGATTAAAGATTCGTTTCGTTTTAAATGTTTGCTTTGTTTGCCGAAAATGAACCACATCACAGCCTAGAAAAATTCGCCGTCCAACCTGCAGAAGCATATTGATGTATGTAAACGTTTTATTCCAAGAGAAAGCTTGCAATGAAGTTGTCTGTGCTTTTAGAGCTAGCGATAACGTTGCGATAGCTATGCAGTCTGGTTTGTCAAATGATTTTCTATGGATTTGCCCGCCAAGTTGCCGTAGTCTTGTCCACGGTTAACGCTAACCCATAGCTAGTTAACTTGGACACCGTTAGTTAGCATGTAAACACGGAGTTACGCTAACATGAATAACGTTAACTTCTCTGGAGTGCTTTCAGAAATAGGTTTCAGCATACTGTCTCATCTCATCTCATTATCTCTAGCCGCTTTATCCTTCTACAGGGTCGCAGGCAAGCTGGAGCCTATCCCAGCTGACTACGGGCGAAAGGCGGGGTACACCCTGGACAAGTCGCCAGGTCATCACAGGGCTGACACATAGACACAGACAACCATTCACACTCACATTCACACCTACGGTCAATTTAGAGTCACCAGTTAACCTAACCTGCATGTCTTTGGACTGTGGGGGAAACCGGAGCACCCGGAGGAAACCCACGCAGACACGGGAAGAACATGCAAACTCCACACAGAAAGGCCCTCGCCGGCCCCGGGGCTCGAACCCGGACCTTCTTACTGTGAGGCGACAGCGCTAACCACTACACCACTGTGCCGCCCCAATATGATTTTGAGTTTGAAAAGCGTTTGCCAGCATGTCATGTGGAGCTTGATTGACTAGCTAGCTTAACGTTAATCCACTATGATGGCACGGCATGTGTTCATTTTGTGAATTCACATTTCTGTCTTTGGTAACGGTGTTAGGTTTTGTAAGCGTGGACAGAAAATATACTTTTAATACTGAAGTATTTTAAAAGCAAGTACTTCAGTACTTTAAAAATTTGACTGTACAACTTTCACTTGCATCGGAGTAACATTTGATCAGCGGGATCTGTACTTTGGCTTAAGTAATGAAGTTGGGGACTTTCTCCACCTCTGCTGTTTGATGCAGTTCTCTGATCAGCCGATCCCTTGAAAGCAGCACAATGTAGACACAAACCAAGGCTTCAGTTAATGTTCACAATGTTCAAACATCAGAATGGGACAAATTGTGATCTCAATGTGTGGCTTTCTTTCACTGCTGCATGGGTATTGAGGTATTTCACCCACGTGACCAAGTCACGTGACGCAGCCATTTTGGACGGCACGCTTAAGTCCTTCAGTGCAAGGCGGTATGAGATGGTGGAGACCTTTGCACATTTTAACAAGAAAGTAAGCTGTGATTCGTGTTAAATTGGATCTGTCTTTTGTCACAAACACTGTACCCAGCCTTGGTATGGAGCCCTGTTTATTTATTTCTGTGTCCCGTTTCTTTCTAGCCTTTGTTATTGCGTTTTATGTCTGATGTCTGCTACATGCAACCCTAGACAAATTAACACTGCCTTGTTTCACTGCTCAGATGGGTTAACAAACACTGACCCATTTACTTTTTGCTATATATTTTATCAAAATTGCGTTAACTGATAAACTAACCTGAAATGAAATGATCACTGCAAAGTCTGGAGTACTCTGTTGGCTCCCAATCCTGTCTCTTCACAGCTGCAATCCATTTGGCCCTCTTGTCTGGGTCAGTAGGAAACCGGTAGTGATGTGTCGGTCGCGAACGATCCGGTTCAAAGAGCCGGCTCTTTGAAGTGAACGACGGGAGCCGGCTCTTCGGTGGGAGCCGAGTTGGGGAGCCGAATTAGTTTTTTGTCCTTAGGTGCCTCAGAGAGAGAGACTTTCACAAAAAAAGTTGCTGTCCGATTGCGTCTTTGTGTTGTCTATTACCATTCAAAGGAAAAAAAGTAGCATGGTGTACGCCTACTTTTTTTGGTTGGGGGGGTTGATGTCATTCACAGCTGCGAAAATACGAAAATTGGTGTAATGCTTAAAGCTGTGGAGCGCAGGGGAGAGGAGTCTGTGAGGCACCTGAGGAGGGGAAAATCAGCTGTGTATTTTATATTGGTAATATAACACAGTTTTGCATTATGTTTGTGGGAAAATAATTTATTAATTGGTAAGTAAGTTTTATTTCTATAGCTAGAACATTGTTACACTGCTATACTTTACAAAGCTTTACAATGGCTACAAAAACTCAAAAATAAAATGGAAAACATCCTATTGATAAAATATAAATAATGTAATTAATTAACTAGTTAATTGCAGCAATTAAATCAAAAATAAAATCTCAGGAGCCGTTTGGGAGCCGAAAGAGCCGGCTCCTTATAGTAAGAAGAGCCAAAAGAGCCGGCTCCCGAAAAAGAGCCGAAATCCCCATCACTAGAAACGGGTAAAAGGAGCGTCCTGCACGCTGTCCCTGTCTGTTGTGGCAGCCCACAGCACAACAAGCAAACACCATGGTTATTTATAGAGTGCTTACTGACAAATTAATCTATTCTAGGTGTCTGTAACACGTTTTTTTTTCAAGCTGGTTCTCCCTCTCTGTCTGCAGCGTTAGTATGTAGCTTGACGTTCAAAATGGCGGACACCGGGGCGCCACGTGACCCTGTGACGTCAGGTGAAATACCTCAATAGTGGTTAGCACTGTCGCCTCACAGCAAGAAGGTTCTGGGTTCGAATCCAGCAGCCGACGGTGGCCTTTCTACGTGGAGTTTGCATGTTCTCTCCATGTCTGCATGGGTTTCCTCCAGGTGCTCTGTCCAGTTTCCCTCACAGTCCAAAGACATGTGGTTAGGTTAACATGGCCTGAGGTTGGGCTGAAGTGCCCTTCACCAAGGCACCTGACCCACATCTGCTCCCTGGGTGCTGTAGCATAGCTGCCCACTGCTCTGGGTATGTGCGTGCTCATTGCTCACTTGCCTGTGCATGTGTGTGTTCACTGCTTCAGATGGGTTAAATTTCACCATGTGTGCTCGAGTGTACGTGCGACAAATAAAGGCTTCTCGGTTTGGCTCTTCTTGACTTGGTGTTGGTGCCAGATGATGGTTTGAGTGAACAAGAAACTCATCCACGAATTAACTTTTGACGAGGCTGGTAATAGTAACTCAATATTTTAGGCCACATTACACCACTCTATCAATGACTGTTTTTCTAGAACAGCACTCCGTGAAGTGTTCGAGTCCTTCCACAGCTCACAGCGATAATTATGTTTCTAAGTTGGTTAAAATGCAGTTTAGGATAAATACGGAGGTGATTACAGAAAATCACGTGTGCTGATTGGTCATGAGATTCGGACTATTTCTCGATAATCATCTTGAGTGACTCGGCACAATCGCTTTATGACCGTAAGTGAGGAAGAATTAGAAACGATGAAAGAAAATGCTGTTCCCAAAATAAAAGCACTAAAGATGCTACGAAGTTTGGTCAAAAACTATTCAAAGGTAAGGTGGAGTTGTGATTCATTTCATCGATTTCAGAACAAAGTATTTTATGCGACTCGGCATAGATAAGTGACAAGTCTGCGCTGCACCTTTATTACACGTGCAGGGCTTTCTCCAAAGCGTGGATACGTGGCGCGCCGCCACACTGTGTGATATCAGAGCCGCGTAGTCACTTGCACACCAAAAAAATATTATATATATACACATACAGTGCTGAGCGTAAATGAGTACACCCCCTTTGAAAAGTAAAATTTTCAACAATATCTCAATGAACACAAACAATTTCCAAAATATTGACAAGACAAAGTTTAATATAACATCTGTTTAACTTATAACGTGAAAGTAAGGTTAATAATATAACTTAGATTACACATTTTTTCAGTTTTACTCAAATTAGGGTGGTGCAAAAATGAGTACACCCCACAACAAAAACTACTACATCTAGTACTTTGTATGGCCTCCATGATTTTTAATGACAGCACCAAGTCTTCTAGGCATGGAATGAACAAGTTGGCGACATTTTGCAACATCAATCTTTTTCCATTCTCTATTGTGCCTAAATCAGCCCTAGATGCCACCAGAATGCATCATCTGAAGTCTTTAATTTCAAAAATTTCCAGGGCAGCATGTCTTCAGACCCTCTGAAAATGAGTGATAACTATAGAAATAGGAAGATATTGTAATATATAGGTCTAGATTATCTTGGTACTCAACCCAGAAGTGAAAATAAAGGGTTTCACTGCGTGTACTAACTGCCATTCACAACCATACATAAAACCACATTCTGGTCACTAGATGGCGCTGTTGCATGATTTGACCTCGATTCTGTTCCTGGCATCCTGGAATTGGAAAAATGAAGAGGCGTGATATGAAGTGTCTCATCTCATTATCTCTAGCCGCTTTATCCTGTTCTACAGGGTCGCAGGCAAGCTGGAGCCTATCCCAGCTGACTACGGGCGAAAGGCGGGGTACACCAAGGACAAGTCGCCAGGTCATCACAGGGCTGACACATAGACACAGACAACCATTCACACTCACATTCACACCTACGGTCAATTTAGAGTCACCAGTTAACCTAACCTGCATGTCTTTGGACTGTGGGGGAAACCGGAGCACCCGGAGGAAACCCACGCGGACACGGGGAGAACATGCAAACTCTGCACAGAAAGGCCCTCGCCGGCCACGGGGCTCGAACCCGGACCTTCTTGCTGTGAGGCGACAGCGCTAACCACTACACCACCGTGCCGCCCGTGATATGAAGTGTTTTCATTTCAAATTTAATTTTGCCCTTTAAATTTTGCCCCTTGTATATTGACAAGGTAAAAAACAGCAAATTTAATAATGTTCTATTGTGCCTAAATCAGCCCTAGATGCCACCAGAATGCATCATCTGAAGTCTTTAATTTCAAAAATTCCCAGGGCAGCATGTCTTCAGACCCACCTAGCAGCTTTCGTGGCCCTCCAGGCTGGGTTAGGCTCCATATCAGTAGCGGTTTCTGATAATTTTTCTGGGGAAAGCCCTGATTTGTATGCCGCTTTTGAAGTTTGAAATAAATTCTTTTTTAATAATCGCCTATGTATTTATACTAAAACAATTATCCACCTCAGGCTCAGTGAATATCGGAGAATAATTACTCAATATAAAAATTCTGCCTCTGTTAGGAATATATGATTTTTTTTTTTTGCCCTTTTAATAAAGTGCCAATATAAACAATTTACAAACGCCAGGCGTTTGTAAATTCAGCAAATAAAAATATTTTAACCCCTGTCATATTTCCTTCACTCAGAGTCCTTTGAGACATCTGAAATCTTGTGTGTGTTTCCGTAAATACTCTTTGTATTCCAAGTAACAAAAGAGACTCGAATAAACTGGATAATTTAAAATGATTGGAGCAATCATATTACAATAAAATGAAAAACATGGCACGGTTAAACGAGGCAACTGTGGATAAGTAATGAATAACCTGAGAGTTAAAATGGCTCAATAATCCCCGACTGTGCACTACATTTATCCATGTACTCGCCAAACAGATCCCGAGCCCTGGAGTAGCTGAGGTTCTGCTTATTTGAGCACGACCCTGCAGCTCATCTCACATTATTAATATTGTTCTAGTGTGGCACACTAAAGCGTGGGATGGGAACAGACCCTCTCCCACTGCGCCACCTCATTAACAATACAGCTTTCTTGGTCATGTGACCTCAATACCGCAAAGCCCACTGTGGCTCTCGACAGACTGACCCGCTGTTGATCTTTATTCCTCTTCCACTCTGTCCTCAGGCGCTGGACGCTTGGAACAGATGGAGTGGGCCTATTATTTTAGCCTCACAGCCTGTGCTGTCTGACCAGACTGCTGTCTCCACTGGCGGTAATGAAAACAGATGACAGCATGTTAGATGAACGGTGCACAGGCGCTGCACCACACATACACCGGACACGATTATCAGATAATAATCAGGACTTAACAAGTAGAGAATGCACTGCACAGACGTGCCAACGTTTACAGTTGAGCTGTTGCAGATTACAGTTTGCAGATTTTGCGCTAACAGATACCTGAAAAGAGATAACAGACGTCAGATGAAATGCAAACAAAATGCAAAAGGCAATTTCAAGGTGAAAGATGTACATGTGCTCCTGGTAGATTCAGAGTCGCGTCTCGGTCTTGTGAGCCTGCAGAAATCAAGAAGGCTGGATTGAAATGATGACTATTATTATTATTATTATTATTATTAAAGGTAGACTGCCTTTCAGATTTTTCAAGTGTAGGTCATAAAAAATTTATCCCCGACACCCAGTTATTTTTGTTTAGTGGACCGAAAGCTACAGACTTCCAGACTGAACAATTCATGAATTTAAGGCCATGTGGCCCTAAATTCTCCGCTATTTTTTCCTGCTTCACCATGACCCAATTCAAGATACTACGTCATGCATCCATCATGTGATGGGCTTTCCCCGTTCGCACAAGGCATTATGGGAAACAAATTTGAAAAAGGAGAGAAAAAATGGAGGACGAGTGTGCGAATGAAATGTGAAAGACCGACCTCAGTAATGGAAAGAAAGCGAGAAAAGACGCTATGTTATATATGAAGGAAAGGAAACGCAGGACCAAACTAATAAATATTGGCACTCAGCGAGCACCTCGGTGTGATCAGCTGTTCATTTAGCGACAGAATGATGTCAAATAGACGGACTTCCTCTGTCTGCTTGACTGCGCGAAACGAGTGATCTCATGCACGTCATTTGCTTTAATCCCCTCAAATTAAATAACTTCCCAGCCACAGAATGGCCTGACATTTTGTGAGATATTACAGAAATAATAAACATATCACAATGAGCACATTTCAGAAGGAACTAAATTTCACCGATTTTATGAAATCGAAAGGCCATCTCGCTTTAAACAAGTTATACTCTACCTAGAGGATATTACATGGTGGTGTGAAGATATGAAGTTTGTCTTCAAGTGGTGAACATATTTCAACATAAGGAGATAAACTTCATATCTTCATGCCACTGTGTAATGTTCTTTATATAATATGGATACATCCAAACAAAAAAATACGCAAGTTAATCAAAAGAATTTTAATTGTGAACCAGTACGCCATTTTAACAACGCACGTCAACAGGAAAACATTGGGAGTGACCTCATCGGAGTGAAATATCAGGAATTATTATCCATACAGGACACTTTTTTGATGGAATAAAAACACGTGTTCTATTCCCTTCTAGCGGGTTTCATTCATTTGGTTTGACAGCGTACAATATTGTTAGCATATCACCTATCTTACGTGTATTCCGTCACTCTACCCAATGGAAAATGAGCGTTGAATATGGTTTACGATATTGCATACAGTGGTGCTTGAAAGTTTGTGAACCCTTTTGAATTTTCTATATTTCTGCATAAATATGACCTAAAACATCATCAGATTTTCACACAAGTCTTAAAAGTAGATAAAGAGAACCCAGTTAAACAAATGAGACAAAAAAAATCATACTTGGTCATTTATTTATTGAGGAAAATGATCCAATATTACATATCTGTGAGTGGCAAAAGTATGTGAACCTCTAGGATTAGCAGTTAATTTGAAGGTGAAATTAGAGTCAGGTGTTTTCAATCAAAGGGATGACAATCAGGTGTGAGTGGGCACACTGTTTTATTTAAAGAACAGGGATCTATCAAAGTCTGATCTTCACAACACATGTTTGTGGAAGTGTATCATGGCACGAACAAAGGAGATTTCAGAGGACCTCAGAAAAAGTGTTGTTGATGCTCATCAGGCTGGAAAAGGTTACAAAACCATCTCTAAAGAGTTTGGACTCCACCAATCCACAGTCAGACAGATTGTGTACAAATGGAGGACATTCAAGACCATTGTTACCCTCCCCAAGAGTGGTCGACCAACAAAGATCACTCCAAGAGCAAGGCATGTAATAGTCGGTGAGGTCACAAAGGACCCCAGGGTAACTTCTAATGCCGCTTTTCCACTACAAACGCGGCTGAGCCGTGCCGTGCCGAGTCGAGCTGAGTCGAGCTGAGCGGGGCTGTTGGAGTTGCATTTCGACTACAACCGCGCTGAACCGTGCTGGCTGGAAGTGGGTGGACACATTGGGTGGAGTTAGCGAAAGTGGGTGGACGTCACGTGATGTCGTTAAGCAGCGCAAACAGTGACATCAGTGACAGTGGCGGAACAAGTCAGAGCCGGGCCGGGGGCGGGGCAAATGACCGGGCCCTTTATTAAAGCTTATCATAACATCATTTTAGGCTACAAAATGTCCGCAACTGCGGTGTTTACCAATTTCAACACTACCGGGTGCAACTATGTTATTTAGTACATCTAGTCCTTCAAACGAACATGTAACTCAGAAACAAAAAACATTAGGATACTGTACATGGCTCATAATAAAACATCAATAGCCTATACTGCGCACATTATTTGAAGGGCATACGAATGAGCGCTCAGAGGTTGCAACGGTGACAGGAAGAGTCAGAAATAAAAGGAGGGCGGTGCAAACCTCACTGAATGCACTGTGTTTACCAATTTCAACACTACGGGGTGCAGCTATGTTATTTTGTACATTAAGTCCTTCAAACGAACATGTAACTCAGAAACAAAAAAACATTAGGTGACATACTGTACATGGCTCATAATAAAACATCAATAGCCTACTGCGCGCATTATTTGAAGGGCATACGGCGAGCCTTGCGCTCCGCGAACTCGTCCACGATGCTCTGTATGTCACTGATTCAGTGAGCTTTTAAGCGGTAGTCTCACGACCCGAATAGTAAACAATAAACATGGAGGACATGGAGTCGTTAGTGTTGCTGGTCTTGGTGCTGTGGCTTGTTGTCACCGACAACGCGGACAGATACTGGCAAGAGCATATAGATGAGGCGAGGCGCATAAGGCTTCAGAAATTCTCGTAATTCATAATTATTCTCCTTCCGGGTTTGCGGTGTTTACAGATCCCAGCGCGCTCGCGGGGCGTGTGTGGGCATGTGAGGACACGCCTCCTCACCAATCAGTGCACAGGGGAGTGTCTGCTCACGCCCCCAACCTCAGTCGGCACGGTTTGGCTCGCTTCAGCCCCACTCCAAAACGGTGCGAGTTTTAGGGGCTAAGCAGGGCTGAAACGAGCTGAGTCGTGCTGGTTTTTGGTAGTCGAAACGCGAGCCGTGTCGGGCTGAAGTGAGCTGAAGCGAGCTGAAGTGAGCTGAAAAAGGGTAGTGGAAAAGGGCCATAAGCAACTGAAGGCCTCTCTCACATTGGCTAATGTTAATGTTCATGAGTCCACCATCAGGAGAACACTGAACAACAATGGTGTGCATGGCAGGGTTGCAAGGAGAAAGCCACTGCTCTCCAAAAAGAACATTGCTGCTCGTCTGCAGTCTGCTAAAGATCACATGGACAAGCCGGAAGGCTATTGGAAAAATGTTTTGTGGACGGATAAGACCAAATTAGAACTTTTTGGTTTAAATGAGAAGCGTTATGTTTGGAGAAAGGAAAACACTGCATTCCAGCATAAGAACCTTATCCCATCTGTGAAACATGGTGGTTTTAGTATCATGGTTTGGGCCTGTTTAGCTGTATCTGGGCCAGGACAGCTTGCCATCATTGATGGAACAATGAATTCTGAATTATACCAGGAAATTCTAAAGGAAAATATCAGGACATCTGTCCATGAACTGAATCTCAAGAGAAGGTGGGTTATGCAGCAAGACAACGACCCTAAGCACACAAGTCATTCTACCAAAGAATGGTTAAAGAAGAATAAAGTTAATGTTTTGGAATGGCCAAGTCAAAGTCCTGACCTTAATCCAATCGAAATGTTGTGGAAGGATCTGAAGTGAGCAGTTCATGTGAGGAAACCCACCAGCATCCCAGAGTTGAAGCTGTTCTGTACGGAGGAATGGGCTAAAATTCCTCCAAGCCGGTGTGCAGGACTGATCAACAGTTTGTTAGGGTTTTGCTGGGATTCGAACCTGGTTCGTTGGTGTGATAATCCAGCAAACCCCCACTAGGCCACCAGGGGGATGACTCAAATGCAGAGGCGTGAGGCGGAAGTAGAAAAAGAATCAAAAGGTTTATTTAAACTATATACACTATATACAGGGCAAAACAAAAGACAAAAAAAAAACCAAAGAGTATAATCCAAAAGAAAAGCAAAGTGCAAAAATTCAAAAGCTAAGAAGATCAAAAAACACAGTACAAAGGAAACTGGAGATAAACATAACAGCACAAAGACTCCGTGACAAGAGGACTGAACTCAGGGGTATAAATAGACAAACTAATTAAGGACACAGGTGAAGATAATTAGGCAATTAACACAAACACAAAACACAGGAACAGTGGCGGCCTCTAGAGGCCAAAATAAACACGACAAGAAAAGGAAATAACAGCGGCCTCTAGAGGCCAAAACAGTCCTAGTCCTAACAGGACCCCCCCCTCTAGGAGCGTCTCCTGACGTTCCCAGGGCGATCCGGATGGGCCGAATGGAAGTCCCGACATAGTTCTTTATCAAGGACATCCCGAGCAGGAACCCAGCAGCGCTCCTCAGGACCATAGCCCTCCCAGTCCACCAGATATTGCAACCCGCCGCGGACCCGGCGGGAGTCAAGCAGGCGATTCACAGTGAACACAGTCTGCCCCTGGAAGATGCGGGGGGGTGGGGGGTTCCTAGGGGCAGGGGCATACGTAGATGTCAGTACGGGCCGTAACAGGGAAACATGGAAAGTGGGGTTGATCCTCAGAGTCCGGGGCAACTGGAGCCGGTAGGAGACAGGGTTCACCCTGCGCACCACCTTGAAGGGGCCAATGTAGCGAGGAGCAAGCTTGCGGTTCTCCACCCGCAGTGGAAGGTCCTTAGTGGACAGCCAAACACGCTGCCCAGGGCGGAAAGCGTGTGCAGGTCTTCTATGGCGGTTGGCCTGAGTCTGGTTGGTTCTGGAGGTCTGTATGAGGGTCTTCCTGACCTTGCTCCAGGTCTTGTGACACCGTCTCACATATTGGTTGACCGAGGGCACCCCCGCGTCCTCCTCCTGGTCCGGGAACAGAGGTGGCTGGAACCCGAATTGGCACTGGAATGGCGACAGCTTGGTGGCCGATGACTGCAGGGTGTTGTGGGCGTACTCCGCCCATGGCAGCCAGGTGCTCCACGATGTCGGGTTATCCATAGCCAGGCCTCGCAGGGTGGTTTCCAGGTCCTGGTTGAGCCTCTCCGTCTGACCATTGGACTGTGGGTGAAACCCAGAGGAGAGGCTGGCAGTGGCTCCGATGACCTTGCAGAACCCGTGCCACACTCGGGAGGAGAACTGAGGCCCTCGGTCTGAGACGATGTCCTGTGGAAGACCAAAGACTCGGAAGACATGATTAAACAAAAGTTTCGCAGTTTCAAGAGCAGAGGGGAGTTTGCACAGTGGTATGAAGCGGCAGGCCTTGGAGAATCTGTCAACTAAGACCAAAATGACCGTGTTACCTTGTGACTCAGGGAGACCCGTGATAAAGTCGACTGCCACGTGGGACCAGGGACGCCGGGGAATGGTCAGAGGATGCAGGAGACCCTGGGGACGCTGTCGTGGGTTCTTGGTTCTGGTGCAAACCTCACAGGACAGGACAAATGACCTTACTTCCTTCTCCCTGTTAGTGGCAGAGAACAGTCTGGACAGTGCGTCAGGTTTGGTGTTCTTGGAGCCGGGGCGGTATGAGAGGGTGAAGTCAAACCGACTGAAAAACAGGGCCCACCTAGCCTGTCGAGGGTTCAGTCTCTTGGCTTGCTGGAGGTACTCCAGGTTCTTGTGGTCAGTCCAAACCAGGAATGGATGTTGTGCTCCCTCCAGCCAGTGCCTCCACTCCTCAAGGGCCAGTTTGACCGCTAGCAGTTCTCGATCCCCCACATCGTACCGGGACTCAGCAGGACTCAGGCGGTGGGAGAAGTAAGCGCAGGGGTGCAGCTTTCCTTCCGAACGTTGAGAGAGCACCGCGCCGACACCACTGTCCGAGGCGTCCACCTCCACGATGAATGGTTGGGAGGTGTCCGGGAGAACCAGAATGGGTGCCGTGCAGAAGCGGTCCTTGAGGTCTTTGAACGCCTTTTCTGCCTGAGGAGACCAGCCATAAGATCCACCTGTCCCTTTGGTGAGGTCTGACATGGGTGCTGCCACAGAACTGAAGTTCCTGATGAACTTGCGGTAGAAGTTAGCGAATCCTAAGAACCGCTGAACCTCCTTAACGGACTTGGGAGTAGGCCAGTCCCGGACGGCCAGGGTCTTGGCAGGGTCCATTTGGAGTTGGCCTGTCCGTACAATAAATCCCAGAAAGGAGACCTCGGGAACATGAAATTCGCATTTCTGGGCCTTGGCGAACAGATTGTTCTGTAGCAGCCTCTGGAGAACCTGGCGGACATGGTGGCGGTGCTCCTGCACGGTCTTGGAAAAGATAAGGATGTCGTCGAGGTAGACAAAAACGTATAGGTTAATCATGTCCCTTAAGACGTCGTTGATTAGGGCCTGAAAAACAGCTGGTGCGTTGGTGAGTCCGAAGGGCATCACCTGGTATTCGTAGTGCCCAGACGGGGTGTTAAAGGCAGTCTTCCACTCGTCTCCCTGTCGGATACGGATGAGGTGGTATGCGTTCCGTAGGTCCAACTTGGTGAAGACGGTGGCGCCTTGGAGCAGGTCGAAAGCTGTGGACATCAGCGGAAGGGGATATCGGTTGCGCACAGTAATCTTATTCAGGCCCCTGTAATCAATACATGGTCGGAGCCCCCCATCCTTCTTGCCGACAAAGAAGAAGCCGGCTCCAGCAGGTGAAGTGGAGGGTCGAATAAACCCAGAGACCAGGGCATCTTTGAGGTATTCCTCCATGGCCTTGCGTTCTGGCTGAGAGAGTGAAAACAGTCTGCCACGAGGAGGGGTAGTCCCAGGGAGCAAGTCGATGGCACAGTCGTAGGCCCGGTGCGGAGGAAGAACGGCGGCCCTGCTCTTGCTGAATACCTCCTTGAGATCCCAGTACTCTGTGGGAACTTGAGATAACTCGGTGAGATCAGGGGGCTCGGCAGGAGACACAGGAGAGCTAGAGAGCAGACAAGAGGCATGGCATGCAGGGCCCCATTCCACAACCTGGCTTGTTACCCAGTCTATGCGAGGGTTGTGGCGAGTAAGCCAAGGAAGGCCTAGAATAACTGGGAACTCTGGTGAAGGAATCAGGTGCAGGGATATTTCTTCCTTGTGACCTTGAGACTGGAGGAAAACTGGAGAAGTAACTTGGGTGACTCTTCCATCACCTAACGCTTGGCCATCGAGGGCAGACACAGACAGTGGGACTTCAAGAGGTGCAGTCGGAATATTGATGCTTTGGGCGAAGTGAATATCCATAAAGTTCCCAGCCGCCCCTGAGTCTATCAAAGCTTGACAAGAGTGGACAGACTCACCCCAGGAGATGGAGACCGGGATGTAGATTCCTTGGCCAGGGAGTCCGGGAGAGAGGGTAGGCCCCGTCACAACCCTCCCTCGGCTGGACGGGGCGGTCCTTTTCCCAAGAGTTCGGGACATGATGCTCGGAAGTGACCAGGCTTGCCACAGTAGATGCAGCACTTGTCCCTCCTTCTGCGCTCCCTCTCAGATGCGGAGAGGCGAGTACGACCCACTTGCATGGGTTCTGGACAGTCACTGAAGGAGGTAGACGGTCTCCAGGTAGAGGTAGGGAGGCTGGGGGGGCTCAAGGCTTGGTGGCGTTCTCTCATCCTGTTGTCCAGACGAATAGCATGTGAGATGAGGGTTTCAAGGTCACTTGGGCATCCAATAGAGGCCAGACCGTCCTTGATGGGGTCAGACAGACCATGGTGGAAGGCTGACACCAGGGCAGTCTCGTTCCATCCACTTACTGCTGCGAGTGTTCGGAACGAGATGGCGTAATCTGCGACGCTTCCTCCTTGCCGGATGGACATGAGCTTTCGGGCTGCGTCGGTACTGATGTCTGCCTGATCGAAGACCCGAAGCATCTCTTCAGAAAACAGCTGGAAATCAAAGCACTCAGGTCCCTGTCTTTGCCAGATAGCAGTAGCCCAGGCTCGCGCCTTACCAGCTAATAAGGTGATCACAAAGGCAATCTTGCGGCGATCCGTAGTGTAGGTGGTAGGCTGAAGCTCAAAGGTGAGTTGACACTGGGTAAGGAACTCTCGGCACTCACTGTGCTTGCCGTCATACCTCTGTGGTGCAGGAAGGCTGGGTTCGCGAGGTGAAGAAGGCAGCATTGCAGGAGGCACTGGAGCAGGAGTGGGAGCTGGATCAGGAGCAGGAACTGGATCAGGAGCAGGAGATGCAGGCAGAGATGTCAGCTGTGCCAGGGTTTTCCCAATTTGCTGAAGCAGTTCCTCGTGGCGAGCGAGGGCCTCACGTTGGCTGGTGAGCGTACGTCCATGAGCGTCCATGGTCGCTCCGAAGCGTGTCAAAGCTGCCATAATTCCCTGAAGGTTGGCCGGGTAGACAGTTGAAGCAGCCTCTGCTGAGTCGGTCATGACGGAGTCTTTCTGTTAGGGTTTTGCTGGGATTCGAACCTGGTTCGTTGGTGTGATAATCCAGCAAACCCCCACTAGGCCACCAGGGGGATGACTCAAATGCAGAGGCGTGAGGCGGAAAAAGAATCAAAAGGTTTATTTAAACTATATACACTATATACAGGGCAAAACAAAAGACAAAAAAAAACCAAAGAGTATAATCCAAAAGAAAAGCAAAGTGCAAAAATTCAAAAGCTAAGAAGATCAAAAAACACAGTACAAAGGAAACTGGAGATAAACATAACAGCACAAAGACTCCGTGACAAGAGGACTGAACTCAGGGGTATAAATAGACAAACTAATTAAGGACACAGGTGAAGATAATTAGGCAATTAACACAAACACAAAACACAGGAACAGTGGCGGCCTCTAGAGGCCAAAATAAACACGACAAGAAAAGGAAATAACAGCGGCCTCTAGAGGCCAAAACAGTCCTAGTCCTAACACAGTTACCGCAAACATTTAGTTGCAGTTATTGCTGCACAAGGGGGTCACACCAGATACTGAAAGCAAAGGTTCACATACTTTTGCCACTCACAGGTATGTAATATTGGATCATTTTCCTCAATAAATAAATGACCAAGTATAATATTTTTGTCTCATTTGTTTAACTGGGTTCTCTTTATCTACTTTTAGGACTTGTGTGAAAATCTGATGATGTTTTAGGTCATATTTATGCAGAAATATAGAAAATTCTAAAGGGTTCACAAACTTTCAAGCACCACTGTAGATGGTTGTCAAGACAACATGATGTCACAGGTCAGAGACATAAAACCTCCATGCTAGCGAGTAACTGTGACAATTTGTAAACAAACATGGCTGCTACGTTTGCTTCACTTTGCTAAATATGGAAGTTTGGAGAGAATTTTGAAAGAGAAAGACGTGTTGAACACCCGAAAGGACCGTATAATAATAATAATAATAATAATGGCTTTTTTCGTGGTATATCAGATATCCATTCAGCTACTCATCTTCGACTTGTTCAATATCATGCTAGCTGAATGAAATATATCTGATATACCACTCAACGCCAGCCAATATTATTTAAATATGTCGCTCAGATCCGTGATGTATTTCATATGAAAAATGCGAGTTTTTCAACACGAGAAGATAAACTTCATGTCGTCAAGCCAACCAATGATTTTCTTTTTATTATATCGACACATTCACAAACAAAAAGTACCCAAATTTATCAAAACAAATTTATCATTGATTTTCCTCACGAGTGGCATATGTGATGAGTCATAGAATCCAAGGACACATGTCGGCCGAAACGAATCCGAGAAAATTGCAAAAGAAGCATTTTTTTTTCGAAATTTGTGATCTTCTTTTGCGATTTTCTCGGATTTGTTTTGGCCGACATGTGTCCGTGGATTCCATGATCGTCACATATAGAGATTTTGGTTCTCCATGTCCCGGATGGAACTCATCTCATCTCATTATCTCTAGCCGCTTTATCCTTCTACAGGGTCGCAGGCAAGCTGGAGCCTATCCCAGCTGACTATGGGCGAAAGGCGGGGTACACCCTGGACAAGTCGCCAGGTCATCACAGGGCTGACACATAGACACAGACAACCATTCACACCTACGGTCAATTTAGAGTCACCAGTTAACCTAACCTGCATGTCTTTGGACTGTGGGGGAAACCGGAGCGCCCGGAGGAAACCCATGCGGACACGGGGAGAACATGCAAACTCCACACAGAAAGGCCCTCGCCGGCCCCGGGGCTCGAACCCAGGACCTTCTTGCTGTGAGGCGACAGCGCTAACCACTACACCACCGTGCCGCCCCGGATGGAACTCGTATGAAAAATTTCCGAGTGGCATATTTCCCAGTAAAACATTTGTCTATATATATTATATAAACCTATTTACTGGAGATCAATTAACACACAGTAAAATTCCCTTGTTAAATCTATCGTACTGACTTTACAGCTCACTGCTTTGAGGAGGAAAATGTACATCACTCTTTACAGTTAGCTGGTTAGCTTGTTGCTAAGGAAGAGGAACAGGGAGGTGTCCATATTTTTTTTCCCACTTTCTAACGCAAATGCTGAAAACAAAAACATCAAATGACGAAAGAAGCTCTGACTTCTCACTTCCGAGGTCATGCAAGATAAGAGTTATTTCTTTTCCTGTGTCTATTCTAATTTTCCTTTCGTAATGTTAACTGCTTGCGCTAAAGACATTCATTATGATAAAGAACAAGATGAGTGTACACACTCGTGTCTCACCTCCGACTACACGTCACAGGTGCAGACCTAAAAGAAAAATTAGCCGTCTCATGCATATTCAAGGGTTTTTGTGCTTTTTTTTCTGCTCAGATTTTCTTGTTAACAATCTTGGCCCTTCAGCATAAGCCATACATCTAGAGGAACTGCACGTAAAGGTGTGTATCACCGTAAAAGATGATGGATAGTTTCGTTTTAACAGCGTAGGCAACAGCTGTATCACAGCTTTTAGGTTTGACTCAGAGGACTTGGTGATTTGTCTCCACAAGCCTGCGTAGATATTTATACCCCGTCTTTGTTTACAGTGTCATCTATTTACCGAAAGTCTCCTGAACTCCAAGTCCAAATATTCGGATGAAACCTTCATATGAAATCATGCAGGTCATTAAATACATGTGTTCTTATGAGTCTTTTGGCCAAGAATGAACTTCAGGATGGTGATTTGGATCCGTTTTGCTTGTTGTGAAATTTCACATGCGAAAATGATTACATGACCAATCAAATGAGGTTTCCACTGGTTTCCATTGACGTCACACAATAGGAAAAGCAGAAAGAAAGAAAGCGAAATGGGTGAGCAGCTCATTAATCTTGTTGCCCAACATCCCGTCTCTCAGCTTCAACTCTTGAACAAGATTATAAAACTCTCTCTGTTGTTTTCTCCGTTTGAGTAACTGTCAGAGTGCAGGCACTTACGGATGTATGTGCAGGGGAGAGCGGGGAGCAAACTTGTAACGAAGCCAAATCACGAAACAAGAAGCGTGGTCAGAAGGCAGGCAGGGGTCGGTCGATCGGCAAACAGGGCAATACAGAAGAGACAAGAAGCGTGGACGGAGAGAGATAGCGAGGGTCAGAATAACTAGAGCCAGGCAGAGACAGAAATGCTTGGTATGGGATGGAAGACACAGAACAATACTTTGCAATGAGGGGGAGTGAGAGTGACGCTTAAGTAGTGTGGTGATGAGTTGAGAATGAGCGACAGCTGAGTTCAATAAGCCAGTGACGGAGGGCGCTGTGCTCTTTGGGCATTGTAGTCCTGAGTAGCCATGCTTGTAGTTTGGTTAGCGCTGTCACTCTCAATGCCTTTACTGACAGTAACAGGTTTACCTAAAACGTTTTCTTTTGAGGGCAAGTATATACACTGCAACCTCGCTATAATGAACTCTTTTCCTACAAACTTTCACATATAATAAACTAAGTTCATGTCCCTCTGCCTTTAATAACAGAGTCAGAGTCTTAAAAAAAAAAAGATCACAGAGCCATGGAATCCTCTTCCCCCCAGAGACAAACAATAAACGAGACCGTCAATGATGGCGTAGCTCACTCTGGCCCCGTCTTGTCCAGAAGGAACGATCTAAAGTGGGCTACCTTGCACAATAAATGTTGCAAGCTATATACACTATATACAAGCTATATATACGTAGAAACAATGTACACCCTAGGAATACTGACCTATTTGCCAGAAAGAATCCAAAACGGCAAGGAATTGACCGAGAAGAAGCGATTTTTGTTGAACTGTTGTTGAATTAAGGCTTAATTAGTCCATAACTTCATTAATAATTGTAATGAAGGAAATCTGGGTAGAAGTTATATGCACCCTAGGTACCCCTACCTTCATGCCAGAAAGAATCAAAATCGGTGAAGAATTCAGGGAGAAGAAGCGATTTGTGTGGAACCTGCTCGTAAAGGCTTAATTACACCATATCTTCATTATTATTTTCAATTATGCAAATTTGGGTACGGTAGAAGTGACAGTATATACACCCCAGGCAGACCTACCTTCCTGCCAAAAAGAATAAAAATCAGTGAAGAATTGAGAGAGAAGAAGCGATTTTTCTGAAATGTGGACGACGGATCATGGGCGGACGACGGACAACACGTGATGGCATAAGCTCATCATCTGACGTCTGGATGAGCTAATAATCAAGTCAACAGTCAAGTTAACAATACGTGTTGGTAGCATGAAACAAAGGCTTAATGGGCCTCGCTTAGGTGTCTATCACTAACAATTATTGAAAACGGCTATTGTTGACTTCAAAACATCCCTGAAAAAAACTTTATTTTATGAGCTAAAACCAGTTTTACTCGCATCTTTACTCCATAAGCATTGTTGTCATGGCAAGTCGTAAACATAAGATACTCCCCGTCTGTCAGAAAATGCAGGCGATAGATGGATGTAATCGCTGGGAGAGTTTTATTTCAAAACACGCTGGCAAACAGATCCAGATCAGTGATCAAAAATCAGAGTCGAGAAACAGGCAATGGTCAAGTGAGGCTCAGACGGGATATCAAAGGCGGAGACAAAGTACAAAATCCAAAACAGAGTCGGAAACCAGAATATCAACACAGTGATACAAAAAGGCTTGGTTAATGTGAGACACAAGGTACAGTGTGTATACTTTGCAAAGTCTGTGTGTACAAAATAAGAGTCCTTATAAACATGTGCTGTGATTGCACTCTAATCTGGAACAGGTGCATGGTAATTAGTCCTAATGGTACTGCACCTGGCGGCACGGTGGTGTAGTGGTTAGCACTGTCACTTCACAGCAAGAAGGTTCTGGGTTTGAGCCCAGTGGCTGACGAGGGCCTTTCTGTGTGGAGTTTGCATGTTCTCCCCGTGTCCGCGTGGGTTTCCTCCGGGTGCTCCGGTTTCCCCCACAGTCCAAAGACATGCATGTTAGGATAACTGGTGGCTCTAAATTGACCGTAGGTGTGAAAGTGAGCGTCAATGGTTGTGTGTCTCTATGTGTCAGCCCGGCGATGCTCGGGTGACTTGTCCAGGGTGTACCCCGCCTCTCGCCCATAGTCAGCTGGGATAGGCTCCAGCTTGCCTGCGACCCTGTAGAACAGGACAAACTTCATATTCTGGAGCATCTAAAGTGTGGTAAGAAAGCAACAAATTTGTCTGAAGTCAGGAATATGGTATCCTGAAAAATTCAATTTCAACTTTTAAAGCAAAAGAAAAAAAAAGCGCTCCGGGACTTCATCCATAACCACAATCAACATGAAGGGCTGAAAAGAAAGAAGACGCAGCAAGGAAACAACTCCGAGTGTGACTTATTTCCTTTACTTCGTAACTATGGAAGTGAATTAAACATAAATATAAATTAAACACAGCTGGTCTTGTTTTACATAAGAGTGAGTGTTTGGTGTGACAAGTGGCTTCGTTTCATTATTATGAACTTTTCGGTAAAATGAACTCTCTGGACGTCCCCCAAGGAGTTTGTTACAGCAAGGTTGCAGTGTTTTCATTTATTTATTTTTTTAAAGGTCTTTTCACTCTGGATGTAAAAATTTTGCATGCGAATTTTTCGCATCACAATTTCATCGAGTCAACATTGCAGAACTTGTTCAAACTAGCGCCGCCACACGTCACCTCACGTCTTTGGTGAATACGTGCGTTCGAAGCAGCAGAGACGGTGAACTTCACTCACTCACTTCTTCCAGCTTGTCCCACTTATGCATGTGGGGTCGCTGCCACGTGGACCCTATTGATCCACATGTAATATTAATTGGAACATAGTTTCACGCCAAATGCCGTTCCTGCCACAACCCTCCCATTTCCAAGTTTAGGAAACAACCATTCATGCCTATGGACAACTTGGAGTAGCCAGTTAGCCTAACCTGCATGTCTTTGGACTGTGGGGGAAACCGGAGCACCCAGAGGAAACCCACGCAGACACGGGGAGAACATGCAAATTACACACAGAAAGAAAGGCCCCTGTCGGCCACTGGGCTCAAACCCAGAACCTTCTTGCTCTGAGGTGACAGTGCTAACCATTACACCACCATCCCAGATGGTGAACTTAATAATGCTGAATATTATTTTTCAATAGATTTCAAATATTATAAACATATGGTAGTGAATTCCCATGCGGTTTCGAAGTATACAATTCAAAAAGTAGTCCTAAGTAAAAAAAACCCACAGAGCTTTGTGTGTCCGAAGAGAGTTTGAGACATTCCTTTCCCTCACCATGATGTCCAGTCCAACTGGGATTCAGGAAATGAGGAAAACAGTCTCACTTCACTGCACTGATCTACTCTCCACTGGCTATTGTTCATAATAGCTGAATAATCACATCTTTTTGAAAGTAATAAGTGCTTGTCTATGTGTGTGTGTGTGGTGCATTAAGGCCTGAGAGGACATCTCTATCAAAACACCTGGGTCTCTTTTGTGACAGAACAGCTGGCAGACCACAATGTCACTTTAATTAACACACATTACACACTCAGGGAACTGATACTGACTATACGTGGTCACTCCTCGTCTGGGTTCTACAGCTATTTGCTGTAAAATAAACAGATGTACCAAACACAAAGAACCGAAATTCTTTCCCCCAGTAGAAGTGCAGCTCTTCCTGTAGATCAATCATCTGGTTAAAGTTAAAGTACAGCTTCAAATTCTTCATCCCAGTTAAACAGTATAAGTGCACAAGTTTACATAAAGTACGTAGCAAAGTACAAGAAGCGGTCATAAAAAGAAACAAACAGATGCCCATCACTATTTTAATCACACATCGATTTTAGCCCTCGATGCTAAATTTGTGTCATAATCAAGAAAATATTACTGAAGGACAATGAACATTATTCGATCCACATTCACTGGATATGAGCAATCGCACGCTCTGATTGGCTACTCTACTACTAGGATATCAGCTCATATACCGTGAGTAGAGAAAAACAAAATGGCGGCGCATGTTGCTGAACCAACCGAGGATGAAATAAAAACTCTACTCGAAAACAAAACCCCAAACAAGTGTTGCCAGGCAAAATAAACCTCGCCCGGCAGCACTTGTTTTATACCTATATGTTAATAACGGTAATATTTCTCAATCATCACCTGTCAGGTTATAGTCCTCTGAAAATATATGACCTTGAGTGTGACATTTCAAAGTCATTCAAGGTCAAAGGTCATGGCAGCAACTGAAAGCCCTTATGGGACTTCTTATATGTTGATAATGGTAAACATCTGGCTACCATGAACCATTTTAAAGTTATAGCTCTCTGAAAATCTGTGACTTTGAGTTTGACCTTTCAAGGTAACTCAAGGTCAAAGATCATGGTGCCAAATGAAAGGCCATATGGGAGTTCCTACATGTTTATAATAGTAAACATCTGTCTATCGGCAACCGTTTTTGAGTTATAATGGAAAATATGTTATTTTGACCAAAAGGTTGACCTTTCCAGTGACCTTGACCTTCACCTTGACCTGATTACCCCCAAAATTTAATCAGGTAATCTACAGACCATTGCCCACCTATCCTCCTTAAAATTTGAAGTCAATCAGTGCAACCGTCTAGACGCTAGATTGTTAACAGACAGACAGACAAACAAACTGATTACAATACCTCGCCCTGCTTACTCCATTGCGGGTGAGGTAAAAATATGGAATAAAAGTATGTGATGGGGGCGGCACGGTGGTGTAGTGGTTAGCGCTGTCGCCTCACAGCAAGAAGGTCCAGGTTCAAGCCCGGTGGCCGGCGAGGGCCTTTCTGTGCGGAGTTTGCATGTTCTCCCCGTGTCCGCATGGGTTTCCTCCGGGTGCTCCGGTTTCCCCCACAGTCCAAAGACATGCAGGTTAGGTTAACTGGTGACTCTAAATTGAGCGTAGGTGTGAATGTGAGTGTGAATGGTTGTCTGTGTCTATGTGTCAGCCCTGTGATGACCTGGCGACTTGTCCAGGGTGTACCCTGCCTTTCGCCCGTAGTCAGCTGGGATAGGCTCCAGCTTGCCTGCGACCCTGTGGGACAGGATAAAGCGGCTAGAGATAATGAGATGAGATGAGTATGTGATGGTAAGAACGTATCTTTTTTTTATTTCTCAATAATTATTATAGCATTTTTCACAAATTGCTCCTGTCATTTTGCCGTTTACATTCTAAGCAGAAATAATTTTGTCGGACATTTTGTATAAAATTTTTATTTATTGAATTTGCGAAAAATAAGAATAAAAATGCTCAGTTTCTCAAAATTCAGTGAATGTGGATAGAATAAAACAGTTATTCCACTCAATCTCATCATACATGCCTGATAGCCAACTCGGTGCTACGCGCATCATTAGCCATCAATTCATGTACGACTCGATTTTGTGGAATAACTGTTAAATAGCCATCAATATCGATATCGTGTTCCAACATTACTACTGTTTTTTGTAGCCGTGCCCTTTGACCCCGATCAGTATGCAAAGCATGTGCTGACATGTCGAATTATCTTATTAGATCGACTCCTTGAAGTCATCTGATGCTCAAAAGGTCCCTTGTAGCTTTACAAATATATGTTGTCATGGAAAAATGACAAACACCAACACCAGTCTCGTCCTTTTGCAAGTGAAAGAAGGTTTATTGCAGAAATGGACACATAGTGATGAGGGTTCGGCACACCACTCGTACTGTCCCTTTGTTCTCAAATCTATACTCTTTACTTGATAAAAAGGAGACATCTATTGCATTACATCTATTGCATTACATGCCCTGATCATGCTCCGGGAGCATGATCAGCTCTAAAGCTGATTGGATCTTCTCTAATCGCTGGCTTGTACGCACATCTGCTATGCACGTAATGAGCATGATAAGCTGAACATGTTTCGGCGCAGAATTTTCTCAGTCATTCGTCTTTGAAGAGGCGACGCTCAGTGAAAAAGAAAATTACAAAACAGTATGACGCTAAAATTTACTCTACAATGTTTATAGAGAAATGTAGTGATGATAGAAAAGGTAGTGAGAAGGAAGTAGAGCCTTTTCTTCTGAAATGTAGTGAAACAGCTACTGTAGCGTAAACTGCTGAAAAATTTCATGCTGGCTAAAACAGAAAGGTGTCAGCATTAACTTCTTGAGCAGTTTGTGCTACAGGAGCTCTTCTATGGGATTGGATCGTATGGGTTAGCCTTTGTGCTCCATGCAAATCAATCAATCAAATCGATGAGCCTTCGACACCCATGACCCTGTCACCGGTTGTCCTTTGGATCCTTGGACCACTTTTGGTAGGTACTAACCACTGCATACCGGGAACACCCCACAAGATGTGCCATTTTGAAGATGCTCAGACCCAGTCACCTCGCCATCACAATTTGACCCTTGTGAAAGTTGCCCAGATCCTTACGCTTGCCCATTTTTCCTGCTTCCAACACATCAACTTCGAGAACTGACTGCTCTCTTGCTGCCTAATACAGTGCCTTGCAGAAGTATTCATACCCCTTGAACTTTTTCACATTTTTCCACCTTACAACCACAAACTTAAAAGTTTTTTTATTGAGATTTTATGTGATAGACCAACACAGAGTAGCACATAATTGTGAAGTGAAACAAAAATGATAAATGGTCTTCAAAATTTTAAACAAATAAAAGCCTGAAAAATGTGGTGTGCATTAGTATTCAGCCCCCTGTACTCTGATACCTCTAAATACAATCCAGTGCAATCAATTGCCTTCAGAAGTCATTTAATTAGTTAATAGAGTCCTACTGTGTGTAATTTACTCTCAGCATAAATGCACATGTTCTGTGAAGGCTTCAGTGGTTTGTTAGAGAACACTGAAGAACAAACAGCATCATGAAGACCAAAGAACTCACCAGACAGGTCAGGGATACAGTTCTGGAGAAGTTTAAAGCAGGGTTAGGTTATAAAAAAATATCCCAAGCTCTGAACATCTCAAGAAGCACTGTTCAATCCATCATTCAAAAATGGAAAAAGTATGACACAACTGCAAACCTACCAAGACATGGCCGTCCACCTAAACTGACAGAGCGAGCAAGGAGAGCACTGGTCAGAGAAGCAGCCAAGAGGCCCATGATCACTCTGGAGGAGCTGCAGAAATCCACAGCTCAGGTGGGAGAATCTGTGCACAGGACAACTATAAGTCGTACACTCCACAAATCTGGCCTTTTTGGAAGAGTGGCAAGAAGAAAGCCATTGTTAAAAGACAGGCATAAGAAGCCATGTAGGGGACACAGCAAACATGTGGAAGAAGGTGCTTTGGTCAGATGAGACCAAAGTTGAACTTTTTGGCCTAAATGCAAAGCGCTACGGTATGTGTGGTGGAAAACTAACACTGCTCATCACCCTGCACACACCATCCCTACTGTGAAACATGGTGGTGGCAGCATCATGCTATGGGGATGCTTTTCTTCAGCAGGGACAGGGAAGCTGGTCAGAGTTGATGGGAAGATGGATGGAGCTAAATACAGGGCAATCCTGGAAGAAAACCTGTTGGAGGCTGCAAAAGACTTGAGACTGGGAAGGAGATTCACCTTCCAGCAAGACAATGACCCTAAACATACAGCCAGAGCTACAATGGAATGGTTTACGGTAGATCAAAGAATATTCATGTGTTAGAATGGCCCAGTCAAAGTCCAGACCTAAATCCCATTGAGCATCTGTGGCAAGACTTGAAAATTGCTGTTCACAGACGCTCTCCATCCAATCTGGCTGAGCTTGAGCTGTTTTGCAAAGAAGAATGGGCAAAAATTTCAGTGTCTAGATGTGCAAAGCTTGTAGAGACATACCACAAAAGACTTGCAGCTGTAATTGCAGCAAAAGGTGGCTCTACAAAGTATTGACGCAGGGGGGCTGAATACTAATGCACACCACATTTTTCAGATTTTTATTTGTTTAAAATTTTGAAGACCATTTATCATTTTTGTTTCGCTTCACAATTATGTGCTATTCTGTGTTGGTCTATCACATAAAATCTCAATAAAAAACTTTTAAGTTCGTGGTTGTAAGGTGGAAAAATGTGAAGAAGTTCAAGGGGTATGAATACTTTTGCAAGGCACTGTATATCCCACCCCTTGACAGGTGACACTGTAATGAGATAATCAATGTTATTCACTTCTTCACCTGTCAGTGGTTTTAATGTTATGGCTGATTGGTGTATTTTATAATAATAATAATAATAATAATAATAGGCACAATTTGCACAAGAACATTTTATATCTAGAGCGACGGCTACAATTATTGACACTTTAACAATCATTTGGCCGTTCAAAAGTAGAAAAGACTTTCAATATGTAAATTGTGCATGAATAAATACTCAAACTTCCACTGGAAAAAAAAAAAGAGTTGATTCTCGATTACTTAGTGTATCAGATCACGTGACACCGTTCCACAATTACTGACATGTTTGTCCACAGTTATCGACACCGTTCCACAATAATCGACACGCAGATGATTATTTATTTAAAAAAATAAAATAATAATAATTGGTATGTGGTATTAAGTTAACAAAACAGTTTTTATTTAAAATTTCTTTTGCATCGACTTATATTTAGTACAAAATATCTTTTATCTAAATATATCGATGTCGGTGCTTACGTAAATGAGGAAGTAATTGTAATGTTTGTAAACAAATGAACTGACGATGTTTAACCTGCGTCAGAAAATCATTTTGTTCCACTTTCTAAGTATTTTCATAGATTACATTTTGTTAATCATCCGTTGTTGTTTGTACGGTATTAATTTCTAGTTTTGTAGTTTACCGATAAATGTCAACAGGCAATTGAGATTGTAACCACATGTACGTCCAGGTCAAAGGTCACATGTCATTCCTCGAACCAAAATATAAAATGTCTACTGATATTGTAATATGTGGTAGATATTTACAACAAACTGCAAATATATATACAACCCCGATTCCAAAAAAGTTGGGACAAAGTACAAATTGTAAATAAAAACGGAATGCAATAATTTACAAATCTCAAAAACTGATATTGTATTCACAATAGAACATAGACAACATATCAAATGTTGAAAGTGAGACGTTTTGAAATTTCATGCCAAATATTGGCTCATTTGAAATTTCATGACAGCAACACATCTCAAGAAAGTTGGGACAGGGGCAATAAGAGGCTGGAAAAGTTAAAGGTACAAAAAAGGAACAGCTGGAGGACCAAATTGCAACTCATTAGGTCAATTGGCAATAGGTCATTAACATGACTGGGTATAAAAAGAGCATCTTGGAGTGGCAGCGGCTCTCAGAAGTAAAGATGGGAAGAGGATCACCAATCCCCCTAATTCTGCGCCGACAAATAGTGGAGCAATATCAGAAAGGAGTTTGACAGTGTAAAATTGCAAAGAGTTTGAACATATCATCATCTACAGTGCATAATATCATCAAAAGATTCAGAGAATCTGGAAGAATCTCTGTGCGTAAGGGTCAAGGCCGGAAAACCATACTGGGTGCCCGTGATCTTCGGGCCCTTAGACGGCACTGCATCATATACAGGCATGCTTCTGTATTGGAAATCACAAAATGGGCTCAGGAATATTTCCAGAGAACATTATCTGTGAATACAATTCACCATGCCATCCGCCGTTGCCAGCTAAAACTCTATAGTTCAAAGAAGAAGCCGTATCTAAACATGATCCAGAAGCGCAGACGTCTTCTCTGGGCCAAGGCTCATTTAAAATGGACTGTGGCAAAGTGGAAAACTGTTCTGTGGTCAGACGAATCAAAATTTGAAGTTCTTTATGGAAATCACTAAAGAGGAGAGGGACGACCCAAGTTGTTATCAGCGCTCAGTTCAGAAGCCTGCATCTCTGATGGTATAGGGTTGCATTAGTGCATGTGGCATGGGCAGCTTACACATCTGGAAAGACACCATCAATGCTGAAAGGTATATCCAGGTTCTAGAGCAACATATGCTCCCATCCCGACGACGTCTCTTTCAGGGAAGACCTTGCATTTTCCAACATGACAATGCCAAACCACATACTGCATCAATTACAGCATCATGGCTGCGTAGAAGAAGGGTCCGGGTACTGAACTGGCCAGCCTGCAGTCCAGATCTTTCACCCATAGAAAACATTTGGCGCATCATAAAACGGAAGATACGACAAAAAAGACCTAAGACAGTTGAGCAACTAGAATCCTACATTAGACAAGAATGGGTTAACATTCCTATCCCTAAACTTGAGCAACTTGTCTCCTCAGTCCCCAGACGTTTACAGACTGTTGTAAAGAGAAAAGGGGATGTCTCACAGTGGTAAACATGGCCTTGTCCCAACTTTTTTGAGATGTGTTGTTGTCATGAAATTTAAAATCACCTAATTTTTCTCTTTAAATGATACATTTTCTCAGTTTAAACATGTGATATGTTATCTATGTTCTATTCTGAATAAAATATGGAATTTTGAAACTTCCACATCATTGCATTCCGTTTTTATTTACAATTTGTACTTTGTCCCAACTTTTTTGGAATCGGGGTTGTATTTTTTTCCTGAATGGAAAAGAAAAATCTGAATATTTCAAGCATGTAATTTTTTTTTTTATATGCTAGGAATTTAATTCTGGTCTAATTGTATTTATTGCAATTGGATTCCAAATACTCTATAAACATTCCATTCTGTTATGAATCGGAAAAAAATATATAAATCACAACACTTCATCTGCTTCAACAATGTTACGCAAAGATGGATCCATAACAGTTGTAAATGTCCCTTAATTCCACAGGGTGTCGATAATGGCAGACACCGGTGAAAGTGGTCACTATTATTGACACGTCATGTGATTTCTCAAACGCACGTTTAGATACAAAATGGCGACTGATAAATGAAAGAGTAAGAAACAAAGTAGGTTTCGACAAGGAGATCATGAAATATTGGTGAATTTGATCAGTAAAAACATGTCCATGATCTTTCCACCATGCTTACCTGCGATGATAACGTACAGGTTTTCCTCAAATTGCTGATCGTGCTAAAAAAAATTCCATCTCCGGTAATGAGCTGTGTCATCAGACGACAAGATCAAAGGGCAAGGCGGGTCTTCTGGTTGATTGATTAACCAATAATAACTGTTATAACTGAAACTCACCTTTGTAAAATTGTTTTTTTATTGGTAAATCTGAAAGTGTGTTGATAATTATGGACTGTCGGTAATTGTAGCCGCCGCTCTAGTACTTGATTTATTTTTGTAACCTTTACATCTATATTTTAATATAGTGCAGAAGTACTAAATAGTAAACAATTTTGGGATTTATACGTATCTTTGGTGATGCTTGTAAAGACATACTTTTTGTTCATATTTTAAAAACAAAGTCAAAATACATTATGTAGTCTATATGAACCTGGAGTGGATATATACACTAGAAGTATCTTAAATCACAAAAAGGTCTGATTTTTTACAGTACCAGTCAAAAGTTTGTACACCTCTATGCTACTTCTTCATAGGTTTTTCTGTATTTTCTACACTGTAGAACAACACTAACAACATCAGAACAATGAAATAACATCTGGAACATATAAGGAATTATGTGGCAAACAAAAAAGTGTAAAAAAAAAAAGTTTGATATTTTAGATTCTTCAAAGTCTCCAGTGTTTCTCTTGATGATGTTTTGCACACTACTGGCGTTATCTGAACCAGCTTCATGAGGGAGTCACCTGGAATGCTTTTCAATTAACGGGTGTGTCTCATCAAAAGGTAATTAGTGGACGAGTTTCTTGCCTTCTTAATGCATTTCAGATCAAACAGTAAATATTGAATAATAAAAATAGAAATAATAAAATAAGGGCGGCACGGTGGTGTAGTGGTTAGCGCTGTTGCCTCACAGCAAGAAGGTCCGGGTTCGAGCCTCGTGGCTGGCGAAAGCCTTTCTGTGCGGAGTTTGCATGTTCTCCCCGTGTCCGCGTGGGTTTCCTCCGGGTGCTCCGGTTTCCCCCACAGTCCAAAGACATGCAGGTTAGGTTAACTGGTGACTCTAAATTGACCGTAGGTGTGAATGTGAGTGTGAATGGTTGTCTGTGTCTATGTGTCAGCCCTGTGATGACCTGGCGACTTGTCCAGGGTGTACCCCGCCTTTCGCCCGTAGTCAGCTGGGATAGGCTCCAGCTTGCCTGCAACCCTGTAGAACAGGATAAAGCGGCTAGAGATAATGAGATGAATGAGATAATAAAATAACGCTATTCCATCCACAACTGTACTAATCCATATTACGTCAAAAACTGAATAATTAAGTAAAGAGAAACGACATCCATCGTTACTTTAAAGCTAGACGGCCTTTTGATTTCATAAAATCAGTGAAATTTAGTTCCCTCTGAAATTTCCTCATTGTGATACATGCTTATTATTTCTGTAATATCTCACAAAATGTCAGGCCATTCTGGGGCTGGGAAGTTATTAAATTTGAGGGGATTAAAGCAAATAATGTGCATGAAATTGTTCACTTCGCGCAGTCAAGCAGACAGAGGAAGTCCGTGTGCGCATGCGCAGGTTTACCTTTGGCATCATTCTGTCGCAAAACGAACAGCTGATCACACCGAGGTGCTCGCTGAGCGCCGATATTTATTAGTTTGGTCCTGCGTTTCCTTTCCTTCGTATTTAACATAACGTCTTTTCTTCTCGCTTTCTTTCCGTGACTGCAGTCGGTCTTTCACATTTCATTTGCACACTCATGCCCTCCATTTTTCTCTCCTGTTTCAAATTTGTATCCCACAATGCCTTGCACGAACGGGGAAAGCCCACCACATGATACATGACGTAGTATCTTGTATTGGGTCATGGTGAAGCAGGAAAAAATAGCAGAGAATTTAGGGCCATATGGCCCTAAGTCTGTGATTCAAATTCGGTAGCTTTTGGTCCACTCAACATAAATAATCAGGTGTCGGGGAAAATTCTTTTTATGACCTACACTTGAAAAATCTGAAAGGCAGTCTAGCTTTAAGACATAAAGCATTTTCTATTTAATAAACCTGGAGTGTTTGGACAGAGTGGAGATATGGAAGTGTTTGAAATTTCATCAATATACATGCTGCTTTACACAGAGCAGTAAATTTTCTTTCCCAGCCTTGTGTCGATACATGACTGATTTTCATAGTGTGAAGTTAGTTGTGTAACCGAGGACGATCAATTTGAGCAAAAATAGATATAATCCCGCGTGCAGTGCAGTGGAGATGGCAGCGCTAAATAAGAGCAGAGCGCGGAGACGGATGTTTCAGTGTGTAATAGATAAAGACAGGACAGAGGAAAAGCCTGTGTGTCATTTATCATATAAACACTGTGGTGTGTGGTGAGACAGTCTGAGTCCTGGAGGACATAAATCCAATCTTCTTCTGCTCTCTCATTTAGTCCTCAGTTCCTCTAAATCCCAGTCTCTACAAGACAGGCTAAACCGTTGGAGAAACTTCAAAAGTATTAGCACCACTGGCTGTGCTTGTGGCTGTGTGCTCATTCAACACACACCAGTGTAAAACAGTAGTTCCTGTATATACTGCTTCTGGAGGATGATAAGCGATAAAAGATAAGCGATCTCTGTAAATCAGAGAGATGGGAATGTTTTCACGATGTGGGCATGCTCGTCATGCTAAACCGTCCATTGTGTGTACACCTTAATACAAAAGAAAAAAAAATTGTAGCTTTATTTTCAGTGTGTGTTCTCAGGGTTATGGCTGTGCAAGTTGTGCTTGATTATTAGTAGGTCACATGACCATAACATGGATAATAGGTATGATATACATTTGGTCGTAATTTAATGAGTTACCTAAAACCCACAGTATTGTTATTTTTCTGACACATCCTTTTAAACATTGTGTATGTTTTATTCTTCATTATTTTAAACCTGGGCATAATACTGTACTTGCTTTTGCTGAAAAAAAAAAAGTGAGATGATGGATTTGGATGGGACTACACACTCTGGTGATATTTTAGTAACAATTACCCCTCATGTAAAACTAATCCAATCTGAAAAGGGCACTAAAAAGATGTTTTTGTGAATTATTTTTCCATAAGATTATGTTTTAAGCTGAGAGAGAGAGAGAGAGAGAGAGAGAGAGAGAGAGAGAGAGCAGGAAAGAAAGACAGAGACAGAATAAAAAGACAAATAGAAAAGGGAGAGAGAACAAAAAGAGAGACAGAGAGATGGAGAAATAGACAAAGAGAAATGCAGAGAGAGAGAGAGACAAATAGAAAAGGGAGAGAGAGGGCCAAGTGAGACAGAGAAACAAAGAGATGAGCAGAGAGCGAGAAAGAGAGAGAGAGAGAGAAACAGAGAGAGAATAAAATGACAGAAAGGGAGAAAGAGAGAGAACAAAAAGAGAGAGAATCAAGTGAAACAGAGAAAGAGACAAGCAGAGAGAGAAAGAGAGAGAGAGGAAGACAGCAAGAGGAAAAGAAATAATAGGAAAGACAGACAAAGAGAGAAAATGGAGAGAGACAGAGAAAAGAGAGAAATAGAAAATGGAGATAGAGAGAGAGAGAAATGCAGTGTGTGTGTGAGAGAGAGGGAGAGAGAGAGTGAGAATAGAGACAGAAATAGAAAAGGGAGAGAGAATCAAGTGAGACAGAGAAATAGACAAAAAGACAAGCAGAGAGAGAGAGAGAGAGAGAGACAAAAAGAGAGAATGAAGACAAAGACAAAGAGAGAAAAGGGAGAAAGAGGGAGAAAAAGAGAGAGAGAAATGGAGAAATAGACTAAGAGAAATACAGAGAGAGAGAGAGAGAGAGAGAGAGAGAGAGGAGACAGCAAGAGAAAAAGAAACAGTAGGAGAGAAAGACAGACAAAACAAGAGAATGGAGAGAGACAGAGAGTAAAGAGACAGAAATAGAAAATGGAGAAAGAGAGAGAACAAAAAGAGAGAGAGAATCAAGTGAGACAGAGAAATAGACAAAGAGACAAGCAGAGAGAGAGAGAGAGAGAGAGAGAGAGAGAGACTGCAAGGAAAAGCAGCACACTGAGCCAAAAGGAAAGATAATAGACAGAAATGTATGTATTCGTTATTATATTGCTAGCAAAGTCCTTATTGTCCTCTAAAAAGGGGGCGTGGCTACGGGTTTAAAACACATTCACCAGCTTTAAAGATGGGCGCAGAAATCCACACTGAGCTCCAGGGTGAAACAGAAAGATATTTCATGATGCAACTCTGCATGGTGCATCTACTGTGGCGTATTGAATATCGAAAGAAATAAAAAAAAAAATAAAACAATAAATAAGGTTCAATTTTCAGGCAGAATTTTCTCAGTCCTTTCTGAGAATAAAAGCAGTGAAGGCCAGATTAATAGCACAAAAACTCGGCATAAATAAGCACAGGCTGGAAATGGAGGAACTCAGAAGGATATCATTTAAGGAGAACTTTCAGTCAGAGACTGAAAAATAGTTTCTACTTCCAAGATAAAAGTCCTGGGGGTTATGAGACATCATCATCATCATATCAGCCCGTGTACCCTGGAGACGTGGCATGAGTTTATGTTTGAACACAAATCAAAGGCAGTCATTTTCTTATGGAAACTCCAATCTCTGGAACAGCCCTCGCCAGGTGAATATGTACCCTGAGGTGCCATATGGAATAAATCTCAGCACCAATAACACAACAAGTAGTCAAACACTTTTTAGGGGAGAGTGGGGTAAGCAGTTGCATGGTTCCTAACTTCAACACCAAAGATCCAAAGTCAAAAATGACATCGCGGTTTTGTGCGACTTCCCGTTCTGAGGTTAATTTTGCAGTTCACATGTGGTTGAATAAAATCAGATGTGAGCACGTTTCTTACTTTGAACCTTCAAAAGGAAAAACATTTTATGGAGTAAATTTCTAATAAATCACCAATTTCATCATCCTTCCATTGACTACTGTCACTGTTGTTGCACTGTATGTGATATGCACATGAGTTGAAAGAAAAGCAAAAACAAAAATGCATGAATTCTGATCTGACTGTTCTCATTCACTTCTCATGGCCACATATTAGATATATCTGATCTAGGGCCGTGTCTGAAAGTAGCTCAGGTCTGAAAAAAAAAAAAAGTCAGATCTGGGTTGTAACAAAGCAGGAATTCAGATTCGGGTCAGATGGTTTACAGGGTTAAGTGTTTCTAATTAGAACTTCTTTTAAAGTAAAATAAATAAACAAACAGACAAACAAACTCCAGTGGACTAAACAAATTATGGAGCCCCAAAAGGGACATGGGTTTAAATAAATAAATAAATAAATAAATAAATCTTGTGTGTACAGGAAACTCATTATCATCATCTCATTATCTCTAGCCGCTTCATCCTTCTACAGGGTCGCAGGCAAGCTGGAGCCTATCCCAGCTGACTACGGGCGAAAGGCGGGGTACACCCTGGACAAGTCGCCAGGTCATCACAGGGCTGACACATAGACACAGACAACCATTCACACTCACATTCACACCTACGCTCAATTTAGAGTCACCAGTTAACCTAACCTGCATGTCTTTGGACTGTGGGGGAAACCGGAGCACCCGGAGGAAACCCACGCGGACACGGGGAGAACATGCAAACTCCACACAGAAAGGCCCTCGACGGCCCCGAACCCAGGACCTTCTTGCTGTGAGGCGACAGCGCTAACCACTACACCACCGTGCCGCCCGTGTACAGGAAACTACCTGAGAGAAACATCTCATCTCATCTCATTATCTCTAGCCGCTTTATCCTTCTACAGGGTCGCAGGCAAGCTGGAGCCTATCCCAGCTGACTACGGGTGAAAGGCGGGGTACACCCTGGACAAGTCGCCAGGTCATCACAGGGCTGACACATAGACACAGACAACCATTCACACTCACATTCACACCTACGCTCAATTTAGAGTCACCAGTTAACCTAACCTGCATGTCTTTGGACTGTGGGGGAAACCGGAGCACCCGGAGGAAACCCACGAGGACACGGGGAGAACATGCAAACTCCACACAGAAAGGCCCTCGACGGCCCCGGGGCTCGAACCCAGGACCTTCTTGCTGTGAGGCGACAGCGCTAACCACTACACCACCGTGCCGCCCTGAGAGAAACATGAACTCCATAAATATGATGAAGCGTTTCTGTATGGAAGCGTATTGCTGTTACACCAGAAAAAAAGGAAAAAAATCAGTATCACATAATAACGTGAAAAGTTTGTTATAACAATACTGTATATTTTCATGTTAAACCGTGAAATATTTCATATTATAACGTGATAATTTGGTTTCACTTTATTACGCAATCATTTGGCTTCATGTTATGACATGATGATTTGGTTTCACATTATAACGCAATAATTTGGTTCACATTATAACGCAATAATTTGGTTCACATTATAATGCGATAATTTGGTTTCATGTTATAATGTGATAATTTGGTTTCGCCTTATAATGCAATAATTTGGTTTTATGTTATAATGTGATAATTTGGTTTTACATTATAATGCAGTAATTTGGTTTCATGTTACAATGCAATAATTTGGTTTCACGTTATAACATAATAATTTGGTTTCACGTTATAACGTGATAATTTGGTTTTATGTTATAATGTGATCATTTGTTTTCACTTTATAGCGCGATAATTTGGTTTCACGTTATAACGTGATAATTTGGTTTTATGTTATAACGCAGTAATTTGGTTTCATGTTATAACATGATAATTGGTTTCATGTTATAACATGATAATTTGGTTTTACGTTATAATGCGATAACTTGCTTTCACATCATCTCATCTCATCTCATCTCATTATCTCTAGCCGCTTTATCCTTCTACAGGGTCGCAGGCAAGCTGGAGCCTATCCCAGCTGACTACGGGCGAAAGGCGGGGTACACCCTGGACAAGTCGCCAGGTCATCACAGGGCTGACACATAGACACAGACAACCATTCACACTCACATTCACACCTACGGTCAATTTAGAGTCACCAGTTAACCTAACCTGCATGTCTTTGGACTGTGGGGGAAACCGGAGCACCCGGAGGAAACCCACGCGGACACGGGGAGAACATGCAAACTCCACACAGAAAGGCCCTCGCCAGCCCCGGGGCTCGAACCCAGGACCTTCTTGCTGTGAGGCGACAGCGCTAACCACTACACCACCGTGCCGCCCCGCTTTCACATCATAATATGATAATTTGGTTTCACATTATAACATGATGATTTGGTTTTATGTTATAACGTAAAATCATTTGGTTTTATGTTATAATGTTGTAATTTGGTTTCATGTTACAATGCGATAATTTGCTTTCACGTTATAATGTAATAATTTGGTTTCATGTTATAACATGATGAATTGGTTTCACGTTATCATGCAATAATTTGTTTTCTTGTTTGAACGCGATAATTTCATTTCACATTCTAACACGATAATTTGGTTTCGTATTTTCACACAATAATTTGGTTTCATGTTATAACAGTAATTTGGTTTCACATTATAACAATAATTTGGTTTCACACTATAACACGATAATTTCGTTTCACATTACAACAATAATTTGGTTTCATGTTATAATGTGGTAATTTGTTTTGTTATAACGTGATAATTTTGTTTCACATAATACGATAATTTGGTTTCACATTATAACACAATAATTTGGTTTCATGTTATAACACAATAATTTGGTTTCACACTATAACGCGATAATTTCGTTTCACATTATAACGCGGTAATTTGGTTTCATGTTATAACGTGATAATTTGGTTTCACGTTATAACGTGATAATTTGGTTTCACGATTATTTAGACTCGTTTCAAAAGTCTTGTCAGTAGGTTTTGTTTGTCATGTCAAATCAGATACTTATTAATATCCATCCAGATTCATGGGGGACCATTTATCAGCTGCTTCCTTTTCATTTTTCCAGCTGTTTGGTGTTATGTTGCTGCCGTCCATCAACTTGTATTTCAAGAAGCAAAGTGTCGTCCTGTTTCTCAGCTTCTTTACTTCAAACTATAGAAACACTTTGTCGTGAAAGTGCATACACAAAACCTACTAGCTCCTTCTAGAGTTTTCCTGCCACTGTGTAGCCATGTTTTTTTCCAAAACTCCTTCAAAATGTCTACTTTCCAACACTCAAACTCTCCAATATCTATTATGATGTTCCATCATTACTACTGTTTTTTGTAGCCATGCCCTTTGACCCCCAACCAGTATGCACAGTGCATGCTGAGATGTCGAATTATCTTATTAGACCGACTCCTTGAAGTCATCTAATGCTGAAAAAATTCCTTGTAGCTTTATAAATGAATGTTTATAGAGAACTGTAGTGATGATAGAAAAGGTAGTGAAAAGAAAGTAGAGTTTTTTCTTCTGAAATGTAGTGAAAGAGCAACTGTAAGTACAGATACTTAAAAACCAGACTTAAGTACAAAGTAAAATGTATCTTTCTGTAAAATGAGATGCTAAAAACATTTATTTGAAGCAGCATATGAACCTCTTTCTCTCTCTCGAATTGGCATCCTAACTTAATTTAAGACCCAGTAAGGTTTGAAACATTTTATATTTGTGGAAAAATGTAAATAATGAACAAATGCATGACTGTTTGTGTATTTGTTTGATCCACTGATTGAATATGAAATGAATTCAAAGTCAAACATATATGTTGTGTGTGTGTGTGTGTGTATATATATATATAGAGGATATTACTCGGTTGCGTAAAGATATGAAGTTCATCTTCGAGTGCTGAACTTATATCACGAGTGAGCGATGTGAATGAGTGAAATATTTTTCAACACAAGAACATAAACTTCATATCTTCGCAGAGGTGGACAAAGTACCCAACTTCATTACTTAAGCCAAAGTACAGATCCCGCTGGTCAATGTTACACCGATACAAGTGAAAGTTGTCCAGTCAAATTTTTACTTAAGTTAAAGTACTAAAGTACTTGCTTTTAAAAATACTTAAGTATTAAAAGTACATTTTCTGTCAACACGTTGTTGTATTATCGCTTACAAAACCTAATGCTGTTACCAAAGACGGAAATGTGAATTCACAAAATGAACACATGCTGTGCCATCATGGTGGTTTAATGGTTAAGCTAGCTAGTTAGTGAAGCTCCACCAATTCTTTTCAAACTCGAAATCATATTGGGTAGCTAACGTTACTAGAAAAGAAAGATTTCTACATTGTTTATTTGGCAAGATTATGCTAAAACATATTTCTGAAAGGACTTCAGAGAAGTTAATGTTATTCGTGTTAACGTAACTCCGTTTTTACATGCTAACTAACAGTGTACAAGTTAACTAGCTATTAGTGCTGTCAAAAATGTCGTGTTATTAACGCGTTAACTTGACTCAATTTTAACGGCGATAATTTTTTTATCGCGAGATTAACGCTCTGTGACATGATGTAGGTTTTTCATAAGCTTTTGAAACTGCCAGGAACTTGGAACAGAGACTTTGCTTAGAAAAACGATAGCAGCTAGACTGTAATGCCACGCCCCGCACAGCCAGTCCTCTGCCCCCCCCAAAGAACCAGCGCGGGCAGGGTGCGCTAGTAGAGATGGGATTTATGGCTCTTTGATGGGATCCGCATCTTTGTGATCCATTCCTTGAAAAGAGCCGTTCAAAAGACTGACTTATTTGGCTCTTTTTAAATATTTATTCAGTTTTAAGAAGACAGCGTCTAAAGAAGCCAGATCCCTCTGAACTGTAAACTCAATGCTATCCCAGAAATCCTTCCTGTAATATGCAAATTTGGCCGCCTCTGATTGGACAGCGCGATGCATCAACAGGCAGAAAGTGTAAAAGTACAAAATGTGTTAAGTGAGCTGAAACAGTAAAGATCAGATTCAATGCAATATTTATCAACGAACAACTTAGTTAATATAATAGTGTACTTTATATTATAATCAAGCATGTCAAGCCTACCGTCACTGTGTAACCTGTCTCACTTCACTCATGGTTCTTTTGCTAGCCCCGGTGCTCGGCTTAGGTTTCACTTTGCAGTGGCTGTGTCAAGACGTGTTATGCTTTGCAATAAAAAAAACATTGGCACAAAGCAAGCCCATTCACTTTTTTACGCTGATAAGAGAATTACAATGGTTTTTCATGTGACAAAAATGTGCGATTAAATTGCAATTAATCGCGAGTTAACTATGACAGTCGCGACATTAATCGCGATTAAATATTTTAATCGCTTGACAGCACTACTAGCTATGTGTAAATGTTAGCCGTGGACAAAGCTACGGCAACTTGGTGGGCAAATCCATAGAAAGTCATTTGACTAACCAGACTGCACAGCTATTTGCAATGTTATCGCTAGCTCTAAAAGCACATACAACTTCGTTGCAAGCTTTCTCTTGGAATAAAACGTTTATATACCTCAATATGGTTCTGCAGTTTTGCTTAGATGATGAGTTTTTGTAGGCCATGATGTGGTTCGTTTTCAGCAAACAAAGCAAACATTTAAAACAAAACGACTCTTTAATCCTTTCAGAAAACTGAAACATGGGTTCTAGGTAAAGCCATGGGTGCGTGCATTCCCCAGAAGAACCGCCTCCTTCCATTTGGCCATCAACTGATCGTGTTAAATAACACTGTGGAGAAATCATTGATCTTGGTTTTATACAGTCTATGGACGTGGCGTGACCCTAGTGATTACTGATGGACTTTCTCAGTGTCGCCTGCGAAAAAATCATCACGTTTTAGAAAAGAAAAGGAAAAAACATCCACTTTCAAAGCTGTTTCATAGTAACAATGACCTTGATAGAAATGTAGTGGAGTGAAAAGTAAAATATTTGCCTTTTCAAATGTAGTGAAGTTAAAGTCATAAGTTAAAAAAAAAAGACTCAAGTAAAGTACAGATACTCAAAAAGTGTACTTAAGTACAGTACTCAAGTAAATGTACTTTGTTACGGTCCACCTCTGTATCTTTGTGCCACTGTGTAATGTTCTTTATATTATATGGACACATCTGAGTGGAAAGAACAGGAAGATATGTAAATCTGAAGCAACAGGTGTTTTTAAACCCAAAATACCGCAAAGTGGCACATAAAATAGTTTACAGCTGTTTTGACAGAACCAAAGTTTCTTCTGTTGATTAGGCTACTATCACACTGTCTCGTATCTTGCCACATAAGCAGCATGTGGGTCAAACAGCAAGAAATGAGGTGCATTTTGTCCAAAATTAAAGTCCTGTGACATACACGGCGTATGTGTGATGTTTCTGCGGCATATCTGGGGTTTGTATGGGGTTCAAGGGATGTAAAGTTATGGCATACTGAGGTGTATGTGTGGCGTATGATGCGTTGCTGCGGCGTAACCGTTTCGTTACTTTCATTGGCATGGCATTTCATTCTTACATGTGACGTTGCTGCTGCGTACCTGCGGCGTTCACAGGTGGGTATAAAAGGGGGCCCCACGCTGCATTCGTTGCCATTTGTCACAGTCAAGAAAGCATCATGCCAGTGAAGAAGTCAGAACCCAGGAAGGGCAAGAGGAGATAGAAGACATCAGCCGCATCCATCCAGCTAGCCCTGGAGCCACCTTCATCAGACACGTCAACTAAAGCATTCGCATGGCATAACAGATGTTCGAGCAACGTTCTGCGTAGCTTTCATTTTTACGGCATACACGTGACGTACGTGTGACATATCAAAGCTGCTACATGTGTGCTACGGATTTTTAAGTGCAGACTTAAAAATACGCCACACCCTAGCGTACAAGGAGATCGTGTTACGCATCCTAGAGTATTAGCTTCATAAGCTGGCGATGCTGTGACGTTCCTTTCTTACTGATACGCTGTACATATGCAAGGCTGAAACGCCAATGTGTGAACCAAGCATTAAGCAATGCATTTTTTTTTATCCAGTCATAAAAATGTGTTGGTATGTTTTGTTTGCCAGAGTCAAAAGTTGATATATCAACACAGAGCTCTTATAGTGCTGAAGCATCTCTATGCACTGAAAAGGAAAACTTAAGACTTTACACTTTACACTCACCCATACACAGCACTGCTCGGCCTCTTGACACCTCCTGCCTTCGGGCGGCTTGATTTCAGCTCTCCGGTCATGCTCATGTCTGTGGGAAAACAACAAAAAGCTGTCAGGGAGGACCAATAACCCCAACACCGTCCAGTCCAAAAACAGAGGTCACCTCTCAACTCTTACTCCAGTCCACATGCTTTAAAAGAGAGAGAGAGAGAGAGAGAGAGAGAGAGAGAGAGAGAGACAGACAGAGAGAGACAGAGAGAGGCCAAGGATGCTTCAGAAGTCAGGTCAAATGTACAGCTGTTTGTTTCAAGCCCTATAAAAGATGCTCACACGCTCACACTGCACACCACGTCCTCGCTGCAGATTTTACCCACCACAGCGCCAGGCTTGTCAAAATTCATCTAAGCAAACATCCAGAAACAAGAAGCATCCAATTTTAGGGCTTTGTTCCATGACATGGAGAGATTGATTCTTTTGGGCTGCATTATACAGCAAGACTGAGCGGCTGGTTAGCATGGCATGCCATCAGCACCGCAATTTCCACACACAGGCACAGTGTGGGTTCTCGAAACTGCACACACACACAGATGGAAAAAACAGAGAACAGCAGGCCATGCTCGCCAAATGCCATTTTGTTTGACTAGAGACCATTCATTCTGCTCTCTCTGAAAATTATTCACATTGTCCACCTCCACATTTAAAAGAAAAGCTCCGTAAAGGTTCTCTAAATGGCTGATCATCCTAATTTTCTGAAGAGGTTCTGCTTGGGTCCTTTTCTGAAAGAAAATCTCACACAAACCAAAGGGTTCACCTCATAGAAGCTCCTAGAAGGTGGGGCTCCTCAGGGTTCCAATCAATGGATAAAGGTTCGAGATTCCTAAATTGGATTTAACTGGAACCTATTCTGAAATGGAAGCTCACATAAAGACAAAGCAAATGGTTCTTCCAGGAGAAGCTTCAGAAAAACGATTGCACATTCCATCCATCATCCATAACCACTTATCCTGTGCAGGGTTGTGGGCAAGCTGGAGCCTATCCCAGCTGACTATGGGCGAGAGGCGGGGTACACCCTGGACAAGTCGCCAGATCATCACAGGGCTGACACATAGAGACACACAACAATTCACACTCACATTCACACCTATGATCAATTTAGAGCCACCAATTAGCCTAACCTGCATGTCTTTGGACTGTGGGGGAAACTGGAGCACCCGGAGGAAACCCACACAGACACGGGGAGAACATGCAAACTCCACACAGAAAGGCCCTCGTTAGCCACTGGGCTCGAACCCAGGACCTTCTTGCTGTGAGGCAACAGTGTTAGCCACTACACCATTGTGCCACCCACAATTGCACATGTTTATTTTTATTTATATACACTGATCAGTCATAACGTTAAAACCAACTGCTGAATATTGTGGCGGTTCCCCCTGATATTGTGCCACCAAAACAGCTCTGACCCCTGGAGGCCTGGACTCCAGAAGACCTCTGAAGGTGTGCTGTGGTATCTGGGACCAAGATGTTAGCAGCAAATCCTTCAAGTTATGAAATGCGGTCTCCATGGATCGGACTTGTTTCTCCAGTGCATCCCACAGATGTTTGATCAGGTTGAGGTCTGGGGAATTTGGAGGCCAAGTCACCACCTTGAACACTCTGTCATGTTCCTCAAACCATTCCTGAACAATTTTTGGAGTCTGGCAGGGAGCATTGTCCTGCTGAAAGAGTCCACTGCCATGAGGGAATATTGTTATTATGATGGGGTGAACTTGGTCTTCAACAATGTTTAGGTATTGTGTGTGTCAAAGTAACATCCATGTCAATGCCAAGACCCAAGGTTTCCAAGCAGAACATTGTCCTGAGCATCACACTGCCTCCACTGGATTGCTTTCTTCCCATAGTGCATCCTGGTGCCATATCTTCCTCAGGTAAGTGATGCACACACCCAGCTGTCCACATGATATAAAGAAAACATGGTTCATCAGACATGGCTACCTTCTTCCATTGTTCCATGGTCCTTGTAGGCACTTTCCATGGTAGACAAGGTCAGCATGGGCACTTTGACTGGTCTGTGGCTACACAGTCCCATGCACCATGTGTTCAGACACCTTTCTGTCATAGTCAGCATGAACCTTTCCTGCAATTTGTGCTACAGAAGCTCTTCTGTGGGCTCAGACCAGATGGACTAGCCTGCGTATCAATGAGCCATGTGGATCAATGAGCCTTGGGTACCCATGACCCTGTTACTAGTTCACTGGATGTCCTTCCTTGGAGCACTTTTAGTAGGTACCAATGACTGCACTGTGGAACAGCTCACAAGACCTGCTGTTTTGGAGATGCTCAGACCCATTAATCTAACCATCATAATTTGGCCCTCGTCAAAGTCACTCAGATCCTTACGTGTGCCCATTTTCCTGCTTCCAACACATCAACTTCAAGAACTGACTATTCTCTTTCTTGCTGCCTAATATATCCTACCCCTTGACAGGTGACATTTTCATGAGATATTACAATGGTGATGTTATTCACTTCACCTGTCACTGGTTTTAATGTTATGACTGACTGGTGTATATTAATGGTTCTAGCTTTCTAAGGATGCTCTTTCTGGCACCATTACTAAAGTAAAAACTGAAGAGGACCACTCTGAAGGAAGAAATAATTCTCATTGCTTCCTTTCTTTCTAAAAAGGTTCAATTTCAAACCTTTACTGAAATGAAAATTTCCAGCTGGACAAAGCAAAGAAATCTCCAGTACAAGTGGATCCTCAAAAGGTCTTAAGGAACTCTTAGAAGGATGCATTCTTTAAAGGTTCTTTGGATGACAGACAGTTTCTAAACAGGTTCTACTTGGAAACACCTAGAAAGACAGAAGGGTTCCCCCAGCCAAAGGGTTCCACCAGAGAAACTATTAGAAAAGCAGTTCCCAGATGAATCTTGAGAAAAATGGGTACCTCAAAGGTTCTTGGGATAGTTAAATATTTCAGTAGCACTTGTACTTTGAATATTTTCTGAAACGTTCCTCTAGAAGAACTCTTGAAGAAATAGTTCTTCAAGGGTTCCTTGGTTGCTGATTTTCTCTGAAGAGGTTTGATTTGGAACCTCTTCTGAAATACAAACCCCAAGAGGGGCAAACCAAAGGGTTCCACTAGAGGTAATCAAGAAATTTCAAGAGTATCCCCCAAAACGGAAACCCTAGAAAAGAACTGAAGGAATCTCACACACAAAAAAAAGTAAAAAAAAAACTAAAGAAGTTGTACTTTAGAAGTAACACCTCTAATGAGACAAACCCTTGACCTTAATTCTTTGGATGAGTTGGTGTCTATGGTGATGGGGAAAGCCATGGCCTAACGGTTAGAGAAGCAGCTTTGGGACCAAAAGGTCGCTGGTTTGTTTCCCTGGACCAGCAGGAATGGCTGAAATGCCCTTGAGCAAGGCTCTGGGTGTGTTGTCAGTCATGTCTGCTAAAAGCCTGTAATGTAATGTAGAAAAGAGGGTAATATTCACTCACATACCAGGGGATGTGTCTGGAAGGGAATACAGTTGATGCTACGAGCATGGTGATTGTTCAGTATTCCTAGAGTGCATTCATTCTTCTCAGAAGTGTCCTTAATTTTTAAAGACGTCACTAGTAATGCTTCCTTGCTTCCTCATGGATCCTTCAGATCCTTGGTTACTGATTTTATTTCTCTAAAGAGGTTTGATTTGGGCCCTGCAATGACCTGGTGACTTGTCCAGGGTGTACCCTGCCTCTCGCCCTTAGTCAGCTGGGATAGGCTCCAGCTTGCCCTTGACCCTGCACAGGATAAGCAGTTACAGATAATGAATGGATGGTTGGTAGGTTTGATTTGGAATCTCTTCTGAAATACAAACCCCCAGAAGGGCAAACCAAAAGGGTTCCACTAGAGGTAATCAAGAAATTTCAAGAGTATCCCCAAAAAGGAAACCCTAAAAAAGAACTGAAGGAATCTCACACACAAAAAAGGTTGTTTTTTTTTTAAAGTAAAGAAGTTGTACTTTAGAAGTAACACCTCTAATGAGACAAACCAAAAGGATGCCCTCGATGAACTTAAATGGTTCCTCAAGGTTTTTTTTCCCCCATTAATGATTTCTCTAAATGGATTCTTTGGAACTTCTTCTGAAATGGAAACGCCAAGAAGGACAAACAAAAACAAAAATTCCTCCAGAGGAACAAACAAAAAAAGTTCCTCAAAGGTTCTTTGAATGAGTAATAGTTGTATTTTTCTCATAGGTTCGACTTGGACTCTTTTATGAAAGGAAAATCCTCACCTTTAGGAAAGAAACTTTAGGATGCTAGCTGCAATTAGTCATTAATCAAGTAATTAATCACTTTCTCCCAGGAAATGTTTTATTTGGACTTGATTCGATTTGACTGCATAAACTTACTGTGGAAGAGGAAATGGTTCTATCCTCAGGTCTATTATGCACTCTTCATCTGAAAGCTCTGTGCCAGGCACTCGACTGAGCTGGTAAGAGTTTGTACAGAGAGAAGCAGTGAAACTCAGGTCCTGCCTGCCCTGTACCCTGACCCTGTACTCATACTGGCATAAACATCAAGTGTTTTATGCTTAATTACCCTCCATCTGCCACAGGGACATGATCTGCTTCTTAAGGTTGACATCCAGCAGACAGAGTTAACACCACCGCTCGTTTTCCCCTCTCAATACCAGCTCTCTCCTGCAACACAGCTGCCGAGACGGCAAAAGACAAACTCATTTCTAAAATGAATTCTAGCAGGTCCAGGGTGAAAAAAAGAAAAGAAAAAACAGACGTCTTAACGCACAGTCAGTAGACACAATGAAAAAAAATTCTAATTTTTCTGAGTTACTGTCACCATCCTGATGTTGATTATTTACCTATAACAGCACATCCTGAAGTCTTTTATTTCTCTGATATGATGGTGATTTTCCACTAATAACAATTTGTATTAATTAAACAATGACACCATTTGTGTCCATTTTTTGTGGCATTTTATGTTGCAGAATGTCCACAAAACAAGGCCCGGTCCCACAATACTGATAATTCTCTCTCTCTCTGTCTCTCGCTGTCCCTCTCTCTCTCGCTGTCTGTCTGTCTCTCTCTCTCTCTCTCTCTCTCTCTCACTCGCTCACTTTGTCCCTCTCTCTTTCCCTCTCTCCCTGTCTCTCTCTCTCACTGTCCCTCTCTCTCTCCCCATCTCTCTTGCTGTCTCTCTCTCTCACTCGCTCACTTTGTCTGTCTCTCTCTCTCTCCTCCTCCCTCCCTCAATAATGATCCCTATAGCCCAGGCCTGGGTTTATCCGTATCAGTGAGATTGATTCTGGAGCGATTTTTTCAGGCCTGGACCTGATCCAATAAAACATCTGACCAATCAGGGAATTGTTTCCATGTGACGTTGTCTGAGCATGTGCTATTTTTCCCCGGGTATCTTTGTACATCCTTGTTGCATCATGAAATCACGGAATATGGCTTCATGGAAAATAAAAAATATAATACAAATCATGGATCTTTTATTCACGGATGTGTGATAGTTCCATGAAATATCAATAGTAAATTAACAAAGTAAGCATGTAAATGCAGGTAAGATATTTTAATTATGAACTTCGGCAGTCCAAATATTTAATTGTTTTAGACTTCTTCATTTTTTGTCCGTGATGCATCATCTGTATGAAATTAGGAACCAATCTGTAATATACTGAAACGTCTGTGACCAATCCGTAAATTATTAGCATCTGTGATGCATCCGTATTAAAAACCGTAACCACTCTATATTTTGTATCTTTTTTTATTATTTTCCATAGTCCATGACCTATCCATATTTTGTCAACCACCAGAGTGTGTACATGTGTTGTTCTGAAGTCCAAGCTGTACAGTATGACCCGGAAAAATGTGCTACTACTTGGAAAAAACTTCCATGACTATTCCTAAGCTGCATGCATGTATTTCCCTGAGTTTCAGAACCGACTGATATTATAGCGGGGATTATAGCTGTGGTGTGACTACTCCAGACTGGAACTACATTCAGGCAGAGGGACAGTCAGAGTTGGAGTTATAGGTATAGTTATAGTTATCAGTGTTGTGGGACCGGGCCCTTATACAGTGGGGCAAAAAAGTATTTAGTCAGCCACCAATTGTGCAAGTTCTCCCACTTAAAAAGATGAGAGAGGCCTGTAATTTTCATCATAGGTACACTTCAACTATGAGAGACAGAATGGGGGGAAAGAATCCAGGAAATCACATTGTAGGATTTTTAATGAATTAATTGGTAAATTCCTCGGTAAAATAAGTATTTGGTCACCTACAAACAAGCAAGATTTCTGGCTCTCACAGACCTGTAACTTCTTCTTTAAGAGGCTCCTCTGTCCTCCACTCGTTACCTGTATTAATGGCACCTGTTTGAACTTGTTATCAGTATAAAAGACACCTGTCCACAACCTCAAACAGTCACACTCCAAACTCCACTATGGCCAAGACCAAAGAGCTGTCAAAGGACACCAGAAACAAAATTGTAGACCTGCACCAGGCTGGGAAGACTGAATCTGCAATAGGTAAGCAGCTTGGTGTGAAGAAATCAACTGTGGGAGCAATTATTAGAAAATGGAAGACATACAAGACCACTGATAATCTCCCTCGATCTGGGGCTCCATGCAAGAGCTCACCCCGTGGGGTCAAAATGATCACAAGAACGGTGAGCAAAAATCCCAGAACCACACGGGGGGACCTAGTGAATGACCTGCAGAGAGCTGGGACCAAAGTAACAAAGGCTACCATCAGTAACACACTACGCTGCCAGGGACTCAAATCCTGCAGTGCCAGACGTGTCCCCCTGCTTAAGCCAGTACATGTCCAGGCCCGTCTGAAGTTTGCTAGAGAGCATTTGGATGATCCAGAAGAGGATTGGGAGAATGTCATATGGTCAGATGAAACCAAAATAGAACTTTTTGGTAAAAACTCAACTTGTCGTGTTTGGAGGAGAAAGAATGCTGAGTTGCATCCAAAGAACACCATACCTACTGTGAAGCATGGGGGTAGAAACATCATGCTTTGGGGCTGTTTTTCTGCAAAGGGACCAGGACGACTGATCCGTGTAAAGGAAAGAATGAATTGGGCCATGTATCGTGAGATTTTGAATGAAAACCTCCTTCTATCAACAAGGGCATTGAAGATGAAACGTGGCTGGGTCTTTCAGCATGACAATGATCCCGAACACACCACCTGGGCAACGAAGGAGTGGCTTCGTAAGAAGCATTTCAAGGTTCTCGAGTGGCCTAGCCAGTCTCCAGATCTCAACCCCATAGAAAATCTTTGGAGGGAGTTGAAAGTCCATGTTGCCCAGCGACAGCCCCAAAACATCACTGCTCTAGAGGAGATCTGCATGGAGGAATGGGCCAAAATACCAGTAACAGTGTGTGAAAACCTTGTGAAGATTTACAGAAAACGTTTGACCTCTGTCATTGCCAACAAAGGGTATATAACAAAGTATTGAGATGAACTTTTGTTATTGACCAAATACTTATTTTCCACCATAATTTGCAAATAAATTCTTTAAAAATCAGACAATGTGATTTTCTGGATTTTTTTTTCTCATTTTGTCACTCTTAGTTGAGATATACCTATGATGAAAATTACAGGCCTCTCTCATCTTTTTAAGTGGGAGAACTTGCACAATTGGTGACTGACTAAATACTTTTTTGCCCCACTGTACCTGCTATAAACAGACATTCCCTCACCGGTCTCGCTTTTTTTTTTCCTCTTGAAGATGATTAAAAATGTAACCTGTTACCAAGAAACCAGAAAACACAAACTCTTCCATCTTGAAGACTTTCCTATGGCAGAAAACGTGGCAGAGACGCCTTCCCTCCTGATTATGTAACCATTCCAGCGCCAACCTTTTTTACACCAGGTTTTCTCCTGAAGTAATGTGCACAAAAACAGAGCTAATACATAAAACTACAATCTTGTGCCTTGCGATCTCTAAAACTATCAACAATCAGACACCTTTGTGTCTCTTTGTGTCTGACTCTTTGTTCAGGTAAAGGTGCTTTTTTTGTACCTCTAAAAATCTCTAAAAAGTACAAAGTAATAATAATAATAATGAAGAAAATAAAAGTCCTACCTCAATCAAACTGAATAAACCTATTGAGCTTATTTTTCCTTGCTGGTTAAAAGGAGAAGCAAAGGCGGTGTGTATTAAAGCCCCAAAGGTCAGTGCTGCTAACAAAGGCACTGAGCACTGGGACTGTGTCGAGCTGGCAGTGTTAATCCACAGCATGATAAAGCCATTACATTGCAGAAAGACTTCAGGACCCCTGCGATCACGCAAAACAGCATGCACTGCCTGGAGCGAGCAATTTGCTCATATGCAATGAACACAACGCAACACAATGCAATTAGCTTTCCTGCTGTGATCTCCATGAAAATAAGACACACCGGCATGCCTTTGAGCCAGACTCTGATGGAAATAAACAGCCAAAAAGCTTTTAATATACACAAGAGCACAGAATTATAGCAGAAATTAATATATTTTCCATTTTGGGAGGGATGGAGGTGGAGATGGAGGGGTTGCGATCAAATGTTTGTCTTTTACTTTACTTTTAAAAGCTTAATTACATTAGCATTATTTATATTCAGTCTTTTCTACGAGCAATCCTCTATTGAAATCTCCACGTAACGAATCTGACATCAAGAGTAAACATTTCGAAAGGCTCGAACATGCTGGGAAAATCGGAAGACCGTGACAGTTTGACTAAATAGGTCTACTAAATTGAGCAGTTGTGTAAAGTGGACAGCTGAAAGGATAAAATATAATAAAAGTCCAATATGAGCTACTTAAAGCTACTTAAAGCTAGACGGCCTTTCAATTTTATAAAATCGGTGAAATTTAGTTCTCTCTGAAATGTGCTCATTGTGATACATGTTTATTTCTGTAATATCTCACAAAATATCAGGCCATTCTGTGGCTGGGAAGTTATTTAGTTTGAGGGGATTAAAGCAAATAATGCGCATGAAATCGCTCGCTTCACGCAGTCAAGCAGACAGAGGAAGTCTGGGTGTGTGTGTGTGTGTGTGTGTGTGTGTGTGTGTGTGTGTGTGTGTGTGTGTGTGTGCACATGAGCAGGTTTACTTTTGACCATGTACTGACAGTTACATTATTCACACCGAGGTGCTCGCTGAGCGCCGATATTTATTAGTTTGGTCCTGCGTTTCCTTTCCTTCGTATATAACATAATGTCTTTTCTTCTTGCTTTCCGTTACTGTAGTCGGTCTTTCACGTTGCATTCACACACTCACATCCTCCGTTTTTCTCTCCTGTTTCAAATTTGTATCCCACAGTGCCTTGCGCAAACGGTGAAAGCCCACCACGTGATGCATGATGTAGTATCTTGTATTGCGTCATGGTGAAGCAGGAAAAAATATTTGTTCTATTTTTAAAAAAACTAATAAAATTGGAAGTCTGTGATTCGAATTCAGTAGCTTTCAGTCCACTGAACAAAAATAATCAGGTATCGGGGAAAATTCTTTTTACGACCGACACTTGAAAAATCTGAAAGGCAGTCTAGCTTTAACAGACCCAAGGTTTATCAACTTATCATCTACAGACTACTTTTAAATCCATAAAATTCAAGTGTTTCATGGGGTTTTGCTAAGCAGGCAATCAGAGAAAAGTGTGTGGACTCTTCAAGTCTATAAGCTGAATGACAGACTTTTATAACCAAAGTTGCACTATCCAAATGAAATTGATCCACTGCATATTATTCATTTTCTATGTACATTCACAACACAGAACCGTGATTTCATTCCCCGATGATCAAGCAAGCAACATTTTTTCAATTCTGTACAAATAAGGTGAGGAATCCAATTGATTGGCTCAAATGATTCAAGCCGGCAATCAATCCTAATAGCCCAGGAGTAATAGGGTTATACCCGGAACAAATTAGTAACAAGCTGAAAATTTCAGAATATGTTCAGAATACCTTTAGGAATAACATACTAAAAGTCCCCGGAAATCCCCCTTGTGCTCTCTGAGAAATTCAAGATGGCGTCCAAAATGGCCGCCAAATGGAAATCTGCCCATATCTCAGGCCCCAAACAAAATATTAATGCAATTAAAAGGTCAGAATATATGTTTTGTAGGGTAGGAGAGTAAATTCCAACATGTGTGTATTAATTACATTGTGTATTAACATTATATAATAACAATGTACACATTATTATAACAGTATATTTGTGTATAGTGTGGATCCATTGGTTACTCGTTCACTCCGTATCATCCTATTCTGTTCACAAAACAACAAACACAATTACGAGGGGTTGGAGCACTTATTTTCATTAATATTAAAGTAAATTGGTGGTGTAAAATGAAAAATGGCATGTTAAAAGGTCATGCTGAGTTCAGTCATTTTTAAAAGGTCATGCTGAGTTTAGTCATTTTTTGTCCGAACACACTGGCATTGCTAGTAGTAAAGACTGGCGCTAGAAACTCAAAGATTAATTTTTTTCCACCCTTAAACAAGCTTGAATAAATTCCCTACTTCATTGATGGTACAACAAAGGTCCAAGCATTACAACTGAGGCACTGAGAAGTGTTTAAGTCTACTCATTGTTTATAAGCAAGAGCTTTTATTGAGGCAGACCTTTTTGTCATGAAAGTCGCCGGAATGTTGAAGAAGTGTACTGAAACAGCTTGCCATTGTAGTTTTAGAAGATAGAGTTCTCAAATTTAATTTCCCTTTAATATTTTATCAAAGCTTAAAGATGCACTAAATATTAAGGAAATTGATGTCTAATTGTTGTCTTACATTATGTTCATGTATGTAGGTAGCCTACTAAGCTAATCTGTCAATCATGTCAACCATCAAATTCCATGTAATTTCCACATTAATGACCTTGTAATCTTGGTTAATTTTAATTTCAACAGTGTGACAATGGTGAATTTGCATTGCTTGTATGAGAGAACATATAATTTAACATTTTAATTGCATTTATATTATGTTTTATCCCTGAGATATTGAAAAATCTCCAATCGGCGGCCATTTTGGACGCCATCTTGAATTTCTCAGACAGTACAAGGTGGATTCCCGGGGACTTTTAGTATGTTATTCCTAAGGGTATTCTGAACATATTCTGAAAAATTCAGCTTGTTACTAATTTGTTCCGGGTTGGACTCAATTTTGAGCTAATGCTCTTGGGCTATAAGGGGCATGTGGTCCACCATTTCTTCATTTCTCCGCTCATGACTTTGTTTTATAGCAGTGATTAGTTCCCATTATAATAAAAAAAGTTATAACCTTTTAGGTTTTATCTTCTCCTGCCACATTATCCAGCCTCTCAGTAAATGTGTATCGAGACATTATGAAGAAAAATAAAGCTTGGAAGGATGTAGCAGAGATTGTTAGTGCCTCTGGTGAGTGTATATACAGTAGCTAGTACAGCTAGTTTGCTTTGCTAATCAAAAAATGAAGCTAGAATAAAGCACAGCATGTAACACGTAAATCAAACAACCAATTTTCACACAGATTAGTGTGTTTCACTTGTTAGTTTTAGAAGCTGTGCATATATATTTAGACATTGCTTCAAAGCAGCGCTCCCGATGAGTGTAAAATGTGTAAATAAATAATCTCAGGTTATTTTTTTTTACAAAGCAAATTAAAAATAAGTGCTGAATAAAAACCCATCTATCTTATGGAAATAAAGATACAAATTTTGTTGTCCGGTGTTCAAGTGTTTATGAGATACGTTGCCTTGCATTTACAATGGGGTTCCCTGTGGGCGTACATGTACACTGTTTGTTCGTATGGTTACAAAAGCATCAAAAATCAGGTTGACGCATCACCGTATTCTCTTACGTATGGAATTTCTCATCAGAACTAAAAAAAATGCAGACATCCACAAGTGATAACAGTAGCTTTTTTTACACACTGACAAGAGACAACTACAAGCGACGATGCAATGACTTTCCCATTATGATTCAACTTGCCAGCATGAACAGAGGTTCAGACAACCAAGCTGAATCATCTCACTGCAATAACACTACTATTGTTGTTGCTTGTGGGCGTGGCCTGTCCAGTATTAGTCAGTGAAGACTGAAAAAAAATGTCTCCTAGACATTTTCCAATCTTTAACTGGCCAGTTTCAGTGAGCCTGTACACAATGTAGTGTCAGATTTCTATTCCTGGCTGAAAGCCATGACCTAATGGTTAGAGAAGGAGCTTTTGGACAAAAAGATCGCCAGTTCAATTCCCGGGACCAGCAGGAATAGCTGAAGTGCCCTTGAGCAAGGCACCTAACCCCCAATTGCTCCCCAGACTGGGTGGCACGGTAGTGTAGTGGTTAGCACTGTTGCCTCACAGTGGTGAACAGAAGGTTCTGGGTTTGAGCCCAGTGACCAACAGGGGCCTTTCTGTGTGGAGTTTGTCTGCGTGGGTGTGCTCCAGTTTCCCCCACAGTCCAAAGACATGCAGTTATGCCCAGGTCAGATGGCAGAAAGACGCATGCTGCAACCTGCGATTGGTTGGGTGGTGACTGATTGCAGGTGGATGCAGACATTTTGCATCAAATCCTTTATTGTGGTCAGATGTATTGCAAGACACAGAGTTTTTAAGCTGTTATGACAGGACGCAACCAGTCGGAAACAGACGCAACTAGACGCAGGTTGACACAGTGCACAAAAAACCTTTAAAATATATAAGGCCATAAGACTGCTCACAGGTTGTTGTAAACTATTTGCAGGTGCAGTCTGCGTCTACCTGCGATGCATCACAGCCATCTCTAAAGACTTGTCTTCCCCTGCATGAGCCTGTGTCGAGCTGCCACTACCTGCTTCAACCTGCAATTGGTCGCTCAAGCATTGCACGATCGCCTGCCTCTACATATGTCAACCTGCTATTTGCACCAATTAGAAGCGAATCACAGCTGAAATGTGAACAGATCGTGATCCACTTGTGTCAGTCTGCCTCTACTAAAGACTCTCTGCAACACTGACATTATCTGCGTCATCGTGCATCAATGCAAGACCAGTCTTGCATTTACCTGCAATTTTGTTATCGCAGGTAGACGCAAGTAGTTGCAGCCTGCCATCTGACCTGGGCATTAGGTTAACATGGGGCGGCCTTGGGCTGAAGTGCCCTTGAGCAAGGCATCTAACCCCCAGCTGCTCCCCGAGTGGTGTAGCTTCTTCTTCTTGTACGTCACTCTGGATAAGATTTGAGGCTGAGACATGATAAGTCTTTCGGTGGCAAAGAAAAGGAGCCACGGATGCCATGCCTACAGTCCTGGCAGTAGTCAACTAACACGACTGGGAGACCTTGGCCGTTGTTTATATTAGCGCAAATCATCCGCCCAATGTCAATTTCATGTGCAGTCATTGGTCAACGAGAACTCATCCATAATGCACCTGAAATCCACCATGCTGCTCCTCATGGTTTTGCCAGTATCCCTGGCAGGGGAGTTAAGGGAGTACTACCACCTTCCCACATTGGGCTCCCAAGCTAGCAGAGGGAAGGAGGCGCCTTACTGCTCCTATTGTGGACCACCCAAATTGGGGTGTCCACCCGCTACCCTCTTACTTGCTGGATAAGAGCATCTGCTGAATGCCAGTAATGTAATGGAACCTGGTGTGGTCTTCTCCTGTTGTGGCAGCTCTGCCTCATAAGTCCTTTTTACACAAATATATCATAATATTGGCGTAATATTGGCGTAATATTGGTGAAGGCACCTCAATATTCCAGCTTTAATGATTTACAGTGAACCAAATAAAGCTGGCATGAAGGAATAAAGCAGAGCCAGTGCTTCAGAAGTGTGGCATGTTACAATGGAGCATCAGTGTCTAGGGTGACAGGGGAAGCCATGGCCTAATGGTTAGAGAAGCAGCTTTGGGACCAAAAGGTTGCTGGTTTGATTCCCTGGACCAGCAGGAATGGCTGAAGTGCTCTTGAGCAAGACACCTAACCTCCAACTGCTCCCCAGGTAGCTCTAGGTATGTTGTACATCGCTCTGGATAAGAGCTTCTGCTAAATGACATTAATGTAATGTATCTATGTGTCGGAAATATGAATACCCTGAGAATACTGGTGCTGCTTTAAAAACAACGGTGGGTGAACTGAGTGTTGAGGTTCTTATGGTAGCCATCACATTTATACCGCTCTTCAAACACAAGCAAAGTTGCTGAGCATCACATGCAACATGTAACAACTTCCATTAAATGATTCATGTTTAAGGGACGTAACAGCCTCAATGTATCGACATATATAGATAGAGACATTTAAATTTGCCCTGGTCTCAGAAAGAAGAATGTCAATATCAAAAACGTGTTCCTTTTACCCAGACGTCGATTCTGGCTCCGTTACTACCAAACGTTCTGGCTCAGAGGCGGAACAGCACAGACCCAACCCCTGTCATTCCACATTCGGACGTTTTATACAGAACGTGAGGTGGAATAAAGGTACAAGGTTTCTGCTTTGAACAGGCTGCGTAAAAAGGGATATAGTTTGACATGCTGAGTTGCTTTTCTGCTCATCGTCGTTGTAAAAGGTGGTTATTTGAGTAGCAATCGTTGAGTAACCATTCTCCTCTGACCTCTTTCATCAAAAACAGTGAAGTATTGTTGCTTACTGGATGTTTTTTGCACCATTTTTGCAAACATAAATATATATAGATGGTTGTGTGTGAAAATCCCAGGAGATCGACAGCTTCTGAAAGACTCATACCAGCCTGTCTGGCAACTATAAACATGCTACAGTCATCGAGATAAAATTTTTTCTTCACTCTAACGTTTGATGTGAACATTACCAGATGCTCTCGACCTGCAGCCTATCCTGCCTGCATGATTTTATGTTGTATAACAGACGTGTGTGTGTGTGTGTGTGTGTGTGTGTGTGTGTGTGTGTGTGTGTGTGTGTGTGTGTGTGTGTGTGTGTGTGACCTGAGAGTGAAAGATGTAAAGAGGGTAGATTTTACACCTGAGGCTAAAATTTCATATTTCATTCCACTTCAGAGAAGGTCAGTTCAGACTGCACATCACCAAGAGCTTTTTACTCAGATCATTAGTAACAGCAGTCATGGACCTACGCGTGTGAATTCTATTATTCGAACAAATATTAGTTATAGGAAGCAAACTACATGTCCAGATTTAACTCTGCAGTCATCTGCAGGACATTGATCAACTCTGTCAAAGCCATGATTGGCTCCTAATTATTATGATTACCGTATTTTCCGGACTATACGTCACTCCGGAGTTTAAGTCGCATCAGCCAAAAAATGCATTATGAAGACGAAAAAAACATATATACGTCGCACCGGACTATAAGTCGCACTTTTTTGAAGGGTTATTCTATCCATAGAATCTGTGATTGTATCTGATAAGCGGCGCGTGGTTACTGCGCGACTGCATTGTTTATTTAATAAACGAACAGCTGAGCAGTGATAACGCGCCCTTTGCCCTGTAAGTAGCCTAGTCTGATTATTTTAAATATCTACTACTATCTTTAATACTATCACTATCGTTATTACTAATAGCCTATATTATTATTATAACTAATATTAGTAGCCTATTACTGATGCATTAATCAGTTTGCTTTTAGAATATTTTTACCGGTAGGGCTTATTATCGCCCCATGCATGGCTCTTTCATCTGTGTTATTAAAGCTGTAGTCATCATCGAGGAGTGTCATTCTTCATTTTTGTCGAATTTTATTTCATCAAATCAGAGGTCAAGTAGGCTATAGGTATATCATCTCCAAAGACAGGTACGGTAGTAAAAACAACCGTCTAGTGAAAAAAAAACCCAACAACAACCGCTTTTAAATCCCCTACTTAAATCCTTAAAATGAGTAATTTAACTCATGTCTTGTGTGATCTGATCTCCAATGGTGAAATAAACCGGTTGTGATGAGTACAGTCTGTTATTTTAGAAGATAAATGTAATATATAATTTAATATATAGACTAATAAAAATTAATATTTTATAATATATCACGACATATTACTGTCTGTAACTGTTTGTCACTAAAGCGTTTTCTAAGATCATAATGTCTGATATTATTATTATTATTATTATTATTATTATTATTATTTTACGCACACAATAAGCGCATGTGCGTAAAGTTATAGTAAACCATCCCCCGCCTTTTTTTTTTTTTTTGAGTCGCCGGACCCACCCACCTCCTGCGTTCTGGGACCTCCCACTTCACAAATTAAGCACTGCCTAAAATCACTACATAACTTATTTAAATAACTATAGGCCTATCATTAATAATAAAACACAGGTCAATCAAGTTTATCAAGCTGATGATTTCACTCCAAATCAGCAAATCCATTGAATTCCTCATCCTCGGTGTCGCTTCTGAACAACTCTGCCTCCAGCGGCAGATGAAGCGCCGTTTCCTCTTCTTCTGCGTGGCTGTCGTCAGACTCAGCATCAGCTCCAGTTATTCCGCGGTGAAAAAAAAAAAAACATATATACGTCGCACCGGAGTATAAGCCGCATGGCCAGCCGAACCATGAAAAAAAGTGCGACTTATAGTCCGAAAAATACGGTACTTGCTTAAAGGGGACGGCATTCAAATATCTCCTGAGAGTCGAAACTCTGGTCTGTGTGGAACTCCAACAAGGACGAGGAGGCATCTCAAGATGCATGTTAATCATGTTAGTCCATCTTTTGCACTATCATTCAGACATTTTTTTTTAACCCTGGCAACCTGTGTGACTTCTGATGGCAACTGGTGCACCAGACCTGTTGTAATTTAGGCACAGCAATGGGGGTGAATACTTATATAATCACTTTCTTCTTCTTTTTCTTCTTCTTAATAATAATAATAATAATAATAATAATTTTGAAGGCTACATTGATTTTCCACTTGCTTCAATATTATGGGCTATTTTGCATATAATCCATTTCAGTTCCAGGTCGTGTTGTAGGACCTGAGACTGATCCTGGTCTCAAGACCATTTTTTGAAGGTCTCGGTCTTGTCTCGGAATTGGACACATTTTTACTCGGTCTTGTCTCGGTCTCAGACATAGAGAACTCAGGATTTCCTGCTTCAAATGCAACCAATAATGTGACTCATTGCTAATTTGAAGTTTTCATGACTGTTAAAGGGATCCTCCAGCGGATTTACTCTTAAGCTTATGTTAAGTAAAAGTATTCGTAGATTTCAACAGTCAAACATTCATTTTCAGACATCAAATAGCGTTCTAGAAAAATTTATTTTTATTAAAATACCAGATGGGCCTCCCACGGAAGTGCCGTATGCGATGACATGGCGTAGTGGAAGCTTGGAGCAACTGGACTGTTTATATCCTCTACTTACAACATGGTTTTGCTAATTTTACAAGTATTTTTAAAAGTTTGTAAATAAGTAAAGAATGCCTCATTGTACAGCCAATGCCAAAATGATGCTAAAAAGAAGGATGATAAAAGAAGATACATCTTTTCACCGTTTACCTGGCCAGAACCGGTCGACGATTTGCAAGAAATGGATTCACGCCATCGGAAGATCTCAAAACAATCTGCCTGCGGTGCCCTACTTCTGCTCCGAACATTTTGAATCATCCAGTTTCGATGAATCAATGTAATTAAAAGCAAGATTAATGGGGGCTTCAAGAATAAAAATAAAGAAAAGACGATGCCGTGCCAACAATATTTGCCCATTGTTCAGCTCCAAAAATCTGCTGATGCAGTGTTGAGTGGCAACAGAGTCAACAACACCAGGAGGTTAGTTTTAACTTTGTTCTACCATGATTCTTTGTAGTATATGATCGGTGTCGTACCTGGTGAACTGTAATCGGTATTCCGATGCATTGTAGGCTCTTCAGCATATACTGGAAGAAAATACGGGTAACAAAGAAAACACAACGTGAAAGAACAATCACTGACGGATCAAGAGATAGAGCATTCGATTGAGTTTCAGGTATGGTCAGCTACACTCCAGACAGGCTTGTAGTACTCGAGTCCAGGACTCGGACTCGAGTCCGACTCATGCCCTAATTTTAAGGACTCGTGACTCGACTTGGACTTGAGCACTGGTGACTCAGACTTGGACTCGGACTCGTGCATTAACTGCATTCGGACTCGAAAACTGGAGACGAGGGTTCTGATTTTTTCTTCATTTTTTGTAACATGCCATAATAATTTGGCATAAGATATTTATATCTACATTCATTTTGTATTAATTTCATGCAAGCGTGTCACACCTGCACGCCTTGGCATGTGCATCAGATAGACTCTCGGGCGCACTCCGTAAAAGACTCGCACCTGCACAGGATTAAGACGCAATCAGTGCGCCGATATAAAAACTGTGAAAACACACACTTTGTGAAGTATTGAGTTGCTGACACATTACCAAGCTTTATTTCCTTGTTTGGGTTCCTGATCCCTGATTTTCTGTTTCTCGTCTTTGATTCTGCCGAGTCTATGATAGCCTGTTTGTGCCTCGCTCGACCTATTGCCTGTTTCGTGATTTTGCCTGCCATTCTGGATTGTTTACCTGTCTTCACTTGTATTAATAAACACATCTTCTGCACTTACATCTGTCTCCCAACCATCTCTGACAGAATACTTCACACTCCCTGATAAACAGAAGCACATTCACCTGTTCATACGTCATGTTCAGGAACAAACTAATGTTAATGGCGCTAAAACAGCCACCGTCAAAAAGTGCAGTTGGCGTCTTGTTCTCGGACTCAACTCGGATCAATAGTAGACTCGACTCGGACTCACTTGAAAATTTTTTTTAATGACTTGGACTTGAACACTGGGGACTCGAGACTGGACTCAGACTAGAGGTTTAGTGACTCGACTACAATACTGACTCCAGATAAGAGAATTACTCAGAACATTTTGCATGAAACTCACTCATTTGAAATTTCCAAAGTTTTATTTCATGGTAGTTTCAGTTTATGTCCTAGGAATGTGAATTGACTGGAAAGAGGGATATTGCTGTGCAAACAGATGAACCAGTCAGTGTTGAAATCCAGACAGAGACAGTTGCCTTTGAAGACAAGATTATCCAGTGTTCTTTGTCGGGAGATGAAAGCATCTCATTGGATAAATCGTTCAAACTCTACTAGCAAAACCACAATGTAAGCAGCCCAGTTGCTCCAAGCTTCCACCACACCACGTCATCGAATACGTCACTTCTGCGGGAGGCCCGTCTGGTATTTTAATAAAAATAATTTTTTCTAGAACACTATTTGGTCTCGAGGGCGGCATGGTGGTGTAGTGGTTAGCGCTGTCGCCTCACAGCAAGAAGGTCCTGGGTTCGAGCCCCGTGGCCGGCGAGGGCCTTTCTGTGCGGAGTTTGCATGTTCTCCCCGTGTCCGCGTGGGTTTCCTCTGGGTGCTCCGGTTTCCCCCACAGTCCAAAGACATGCAGGTTAGGTTAACTGGTGACTCTAAATTGACCGTAGGTGTGAATGGTTGTCTGTGTCTATGTGTCAGCCCTGTGATGACCTGGCGACTTGTCCAGGGTGTACCCCGCCTTTCGCCCGTAGTCAGCTGGGATAGGCTCCAGCTTGCCTGTGACCCTGTAGAAGGATAAAGCGGCAAGAGATAATGAGATGAGATGAGACTATTTGGTCTCTGAAAATGAATGTTTGACTGTTGAAATCTAGGAATACTTTTACTTAACATAAGTTTAAGAATAAATCTGCTGGAGGATCCCTTTAACGGTCATAAGCCCTCCCCCACCCCTTCACACACACTGGTCTGGTCCTGGTCTTGACTCGGTCTTGCCCTGCCTTGGTCCTGGTCTTGACTTGATCTCAACCCCTCAAGGTCTTGGTTGTGCCTTGGTCACGATACAATCTGGTCTTGGTCATGATTTGGTCTCAGTTTAGAGTCCTGGGTATGACTTTAAACTGCAACTGATGGTGAGTCTCAGGTCCAGGAGGACTTGAGTATTGGGGAGAGTGGAGTTACCCCTTAATCACCATTGCTCCCAGGTCCACTCTGACCCAGAGTGATAGCACCTGCCTGGGTTCCAGCCATGGGTTAAATACTACATCACCAATAAGGTGCTGGCAGCAGGGCGCTTTTTGGTGTAATGTGGCAGATGAACCCAACAGGGTCAATGGCCATACATGTCAACCTTTGGTCAATCAAACCTGTATAACCAACCTCCAAAATCCATATTTCCCTTATAAAATCCTTATAAGATGCAAATTAAAATAATTTACCTAAAATTTGAATGATAATTAACAATGATATATCCAAGTTACTTTTTATTCAATATTAATAACAATAAACCTTCAGAATGAATACAAAGCTCCAATGTTTGACAAAAACACAAAGTGTCACTCTAATGTTCTGAATTGTACTCCATAACAGCTTTTTTAGCGCTCTGCACCAATACCTCACGAGGCTGCATGTCACAGCAAGTGTCTGTGTTGATCTTGCTGGACTGCCCATTCAGAATCTTTTCAGTCGCTAGTGAAAGTCGCTCAGATGGAAATACACGTTTCAAACAAAATGTTACTTCCCGGTTGGCGGGATTCTCGCAATGCGGTGTGCGCATGATCAAAAGTGGAACGAAGTCTCGCTACCACAAGATTAAGCGCGATTTCATAAGACTCTTTACTGGCTGTTTGTGCTTTCTGTAGTGTACAGTATGTTTGTAAATGTTATGCGCTCTTTTATCATCGTGGGAATTGATTATAGCTCTAAATAAATATTGAAGTTTTTTTAAAGAATCCATATAACTTTATTTGTACGCCCGTATACTACGTTTATTGAATCAAATCCGTATAAAATACAGACATTCCGTATAGGTTGACATGTATGAATGGCACACCATCAGATGGCAGGCGGAAGAGCCACTCAAATGGCCAATGGATGGCATCCCTCGGTAAGTCAGTTGTCACAGCGGGGCAACTTCTATACCCATCAGGTCTGTGGCACTTTTGTGCACCACTTGGCATCAGGTCTGGAGGTCCAGACTAGAGATAATGCAATGGGGGCATGACATCGTTTGTCTTACCTTATTGTGCAAGGTGCTTCATTAGGAAAGAAGAATAAGTCTGGTGCGGGCCTCGCAGCCCATCTATGTTTCTGTGTATCCTAATGAAGCAGTCATCATCACTAGCGATGGACAGCTGACAACGATCTTGATTTCAGTGGACTTGACTACAAAACTATTTCCAGGTTGGAACACAAATTCAAGGCAGTAAATACGTATGTAATTGCTTATTGAAACCGGATCTGTTAAGACGCTCTTATGGGGTTATTTAAGACATGGTACAAGATTAAACAAAGGCAAAAAATAGTGACATACAAGAGAGCCAAGAACAGAAAGAGTTGTCTAATCTAAATACCAGTTTAGTCCATGCATTAATTCTCTGTTAAATATTAAAATTGATGATTGGTTTCAGTGAAAAAAAAGAATGATCTCTTTCCTGTGCAGCATCATTCTGAGGTCAATAGAGCATTATGAATGTGCATACAGGGTGACACGGTGGTGTAGTGGTTAGCACTGTCACCTCACAGCAAGAAGGTTCTGGGTTCGAGCCCAGTGGTCGACGGGGGGTTTTCTGTGTGGAGTTTGCATGTTCTCCCTGTGTCTCCGTGGGTTTCCTCCGGGTGCTCCGGTTTCCCCCACAGTCCAAAGACATGCAGGTTAGGTTAACTGGTGACTCTAAATTGACCGTAGGTGTGAATGGTTGTTTGTCTCTATGTGTCAGCCCTGCGATGATCTGGCGACTTGTCCAGGGTGTACCCCACCTCTCACCCATAATCAGCTGGGATAGGCTCCAGCTTGCTCATGACCCTGCATAGGATAAGCGGTTACGGATAATGGATGGAATATGCATATATTATCCCAGACAGGTCATTAAGGACAGACAGAGGAAGTGAGTGGAGGTCACATTAACGCAGAGGTGATGTTAGATTACAGATCAAATCCTCACCAGGACTCACTGCCAGTCACACCACCTGCAAACCCTGTTTATCCTGCATCTGTGATTAAATCTCAATGTTATACTCACTGTTTGGACACCTGGGATATTGCAAAAGGGATGCATTTTCACTAATCTGGGTTTACTTTGGATTAATGTTTTGCTGATGCAGCTTTACTTGGTAAATAAATCCAGGCATAAACCATAACAGTCTCGGCCACCATAGCGTACACACACGAACTTTTATAGGGACTGAAAATGTAGATCAAACAGCTGGTCTTTGGTTTGTCTCTTTGGAGAAACAGCATATATTCTGGAAGGGTTCAGAGTCTCTTTATGCAGCTAAAAACCCTCAACTGTCCCAAGAACCCATGAGAAATCTTTAAATGTGCACCAAGGATTCTGAGCTTCCTTCATCAAACTCTTTCTGACAGGAAAACTTGATCTGAGTTCTGGAGTTCTACATAGAGCTCGAAGGGTTCTAGATTTAATCTGAGTTTCTAAGGCTACATCCACACAACAACGGCAACGAGATTTTATTAAAAAAATATCGCGTCCACATGGGCAACGGATCAGTAAAATATCAGGTACATATGGCAACGCAACACTTGCTGAAAACGATGCAATACACATGCCACACCTCTACGTGCGCTGTAAGACGGTCCCATCGGAGACACCAGAACAATAGAAGAAGTAGACACATGCGCATAAACCCCTTCTTCTACCCGGTGTGAAGCACTGTCAGGAACAAACACACAACAACAAGAAGATGGCTGCGACTACGCGAGGAAATCGTGCCTTCTGTGTGTACAAATTAGTTTTATTAGTGTGCATAGTTTTATATAACTTAATTTTCTTATTGTGTGTGAACATTTTGAAAAGCATTTTTATATAATTTATATAACTTTTTATATTGTGTGTGAACATTTTGAAAAGCAGTCTTATCCAATTAAAAAAAAAAGAAATTCAAGAAATGGTTCAGTTACTTGTTTATTTAAAAGAAAAGCTGTATACAAAAGTGAATGCAATGCAGTGGTTCATACAAAACAGCGAGAGTGCTGCTTGTTCTAGTCATGTGGTTGTGACGTCATCGTAAACAAATCTGTTCTACTCATCCAGACGACTTCGCAACGGCGCCGTTGCCAGATTTTTCCACTCTGGAACCCGTTCTCAAAAAATATCGTTGTGGGGCACCCAAAACGCAGGTGCCGTGTGGACGCCAGGCCGAAACGATAAACAATTTTATCAGATTCACCTGAATCCGTTGCCGTGTGGACAGGGCCTAAAAGTGTAGCTTTTTTGGATTTTCTGGATTTCTAAAATTTGTAGCTGCATAGGTTTGAAAGTGAAGTTCTAGTTAAATTGAACGATTTTTCAATTTGGTTATTTGTCACAGTGCAGTTTGAACGTTTACAGAATAAACATTCAAAACTAAGCCCTACAATCTTAAAACATTTAAAAACATTAAAGTGCCATTCCACCATTGGATGTATTCTTTGGCATAAAATACAATATATTTTATGACAACATGACTAGACAGAGAAATCTTTTAGCTTCAAAATGATATATCAAACATAATTTTTTGACAACGACAAGTATATTAATTTTGCGACCAAAGTCACCTACCCTTTTAATTTCCACGCGGTAGTGAAACGTGATGTCATTGGCAGGTTCCCCTTCTTGTGTACCACGTCACGTGTGACGTGGCACAGATTATCAGCAATGGCGGATAGAACGCAATTTCCACTTGTCGATTGCTATGCCGATATTCACCATCGACCGTCTCCTTTGGGCATCACTTGCTATTTTCCTTCGCTTCTTTTCCGAAGCTGACAATCGCGTTCTATCCGCCATTGGTGATAATCTGTACACAAGAAGGGGAACCTGCCAATGACATCACGTTTCACTACCGCGCGGAAATTAAAAGGGGAAGTGACTTTGGTCGCAAAATTAATATACTTGTCGTTGTCAAAAAATTATGTTTGATATATCATTTTGAAGCTAAAAGATTTCTCTGTCTAGTCATGTTGTCATAAAATATATTGTATTTTATGCCAAAAAAATACATCCAATGGTGGAATGGCACTTTAAGGGTTCTTCAGTTGTTGTTCTGTGCAGAACCCTACTACAACACAATAAACACAATAGCCAGGTTTCCATTAACCTGCTGAATGTGCAATTTGAAATTACGAGTATTAACTTTAAAAAAAAAAAGTGATGGAAAAAAGCGACTTAAAAAAATCTCTCAAATATTGCAAAAAAAAAGTTTTTACGCTTGCGTGAGGTGATTTTTCAATAAAGCAATATTTGACAAAATTCAAATGAAACATTTTGAAAAAAATAAACAGAAAGAAAGAAGGAAAGAAAGAAAGTCAGTGCTTTTTCAGGCGCTCCTCGCTGAGTTTAAAATTTATTCAAATACCAGAATGTGTACATCTGATTATTTTTTCAATTTCAATACATTTATATTTAAGGCAATTTATCAACTTTAAATTTAAATTAAAAATTACAAAAATTGAATCCATATATTACTCTTTACATTACCTATTCATTTTTCAAAAATGTAGATGTGGTAGATTTTTGTCTTTATGACAAAATGCAACACCATGCAAAGATCTCGTGTCTCGAGCTCGACATTTCTGCATGTTTCCTCTTTTTCACTGTGACACGCTGTATTTTGGATTACCGTCTTGTTGCATCACTGAACGGTTTCAACACTAACATGTCAGTTCTCTCCTGTTCTTTTAAGCACAATTCATACATCATTTACAGATGGACAGCATATATGAATGTGTGACATTTTTATGTCATTTTTTTGTCATGGAGAAAATATTACATATTTAATTCTGCTTCATTATTGTGTAAAATATTAAAAACATACGATCTGTGGTGAATACACAACATGGCTGTCTGTTGTAAAACATGTTTATTGATCAAATCAGAAATGAAACAAACATCTAGAAGGAATAGGGTTAGAGTTAGGGTTAGACTTAGAGTTGGGGTTGGAATTGGAGTTGGGGCTGGGGTTGGAATTGCAGTTAGTGTTGGAATCGGGGTGGGAATTGGAGTTGGAATTGGATTGGAGTTGGGGTTAGTGTTGGAGTTGGAATTGGACTTGGGGTTGGAGTTAGTGTTGGAATTGGAGTTGGGGTTAGTATTGGAATTGGAGTTGGAATTGGGATTGGGGTTGGTCAAGACTCAACACACACACACACCATCAAAATATTCTATTCTATCATTATCGGCTATGAAATTATTTTAAAATGTTAAAACATTTCTTGTAACATGACTGGAACGTAAAGTAAAATTAAGAAAGCACTACCACAGGTGAAAAGTCAGTACAAGATAAATTTAAACTAGAATCTGAATCTGTTCAGAAAGTGTTGATTATTTGACTAACACCAGATCAGATAACAGCAGCAGCTCTAATTCAAATCACAGATTTATATTAATGCATTTGCTCTAATACATCATCGTTTTTATGGTAACAACTCATTCACAGGGACTTGTATGGCGGACGATACACAAACAACTTTTTTCTTAAATGTAAAAAAAAAGGAAAAATAATCATTGATGAGCTTAAGTTTTCTTCAAAGGAGGTTGTTTGTTTAACTCTTTTTGCCTCATTAACTTTGAGAAATGTGATAGAACAATGGTTTATATCCTCGATAATATAAATGAAAACTTGTTTCGCAGATGTTTAATAATAAATTTAACTCTAAGCATTCAAATGCAAAATTTATGATATTTTAATACATTTTAGAAAATGTCATTATTTCTCTCTGGGAGAGTTCATGGGAATTTGGAGGAAGTTTCAGGATATTCCCAGTTCCCTATGATCACTGAGTGACCACAATGGTATTTCTGGAGTGAACTGTTTCAGGAAACTCTTACTTCATTTCAGGGCATGCAGTTACATGGCTTCTCAACCTCCTCAGCAAAATTTTGTTTATGACGGAAGGCTCACTTATGAGATCGGAACTGTTGCACTTACTTTTGCATCCATGGGGATGTGTTATGTTGGTTCTTGGTTTTGATTCTAAGATCTTTGGTATTAAGGCAATGACTGACACTATTTCATCACACCACTCCATCATTGATTATTTTACCATAACAGCACGATTCAATGTGTTTCATTCATACATAATGCAGCATTTTTGCTTTCTTCCCTCCATTGCTGGTATGTGAAACTGAAATTTTATCTTGACAATGAGAATTTTTGTTTCAAGAAAAAAAAAATACTCCCAGCGCAATGTTTATTTCTTTTCGCCTGGTGTCACACTGAGAGGAAATGGTGTTGTCGCATCACTCAGTCAGGTACAGAGGAAGCAGACAGAGAAGACAGAGTCCATGAATTAATGATCAATGACAGGCATAAATAATGAACCAGACTGGAAAGTAATCAGCTGATGCCAGAAATCAGGCCGGTTACTAAGAGGAAATCCCAACAGACTTCACATCCAGAGCTTCTGAACAGCGTCTCTGAGACATAGTCACTAATCTATATCTTTCCTTTGACCTCGATGTCTCACTCTGTCTTGCTCTCATTTTCTGTCCATCTTTTCAAGTAAAAATGTTATATTCTGTATTGATATCTCATTCAGAGAAGCAGTTTGTAATATTTAAAACCCTTTGATGCTCATGAGGCGAATCGCAACTGCAATGAAAACCCAGTCAAACCTTCATCTTTAACTCCACCAACCCCAACACCAATGGTTTTAAAATAATTTACAGCACAGTGCGATTTAATTCTCACTTCTGATCGGTCAGAAATGCTTATAACATTTTTGACAAATCGCAGGTTTATAGGCTATTAATGCGCTCACTGCAATCGGTTATTGTTTCTATGGTAACAACTCACAAATTCACATGGATTTGTACGGTGGACGAGCCACATCAACAGATTTAAAAAGTGTATAATTGTTTTCAGGAGACTTTTGTAAGGGTTTATAGAAGGAGTCTTGAGTGTCCAAGGTAAAACTGTTGTAATTTTAAGTTTTCTGACATCTTCAAGACAGAGGAGTTGACGCTTTGTGGTTCTCAGTGACCTGTGGCTGGTGATGGAACGGCTGTTTATAGAGGACTTTCACATGACGTCATCGCAACTGCAGATTTGTTTACGCAGCCATGTTGCCTTCGTGTTTGCCAGCGACCGGCAGAAGTGTAAGCCAAATTCAGTAAACATCTACAGATAAACTTGTAGAAGTGGCATCTAAAAGAACAATGCCAGAGACTTGTAGTGCTTTTGGATGTAATAACAGACATGGAGATAAGCCTGGTTTAACTTTTCACCACCTCCCGGAGAACCCAGAAAGATGAGAAAAATGGTGAGCTGCAGTTAAACTGCAAGAAAAACATTTCCGTGTGTGTGGAGAACATTTTATATCAGGTCAGTGTGAAAGCTTTGCATCACGTTAAAATGTACATCTGGATGTGGGCTTTGGTTTGGATGCAATATATTTTATTAGACCTAATACACTACCGTTCAAAAGTTTGGGGTCACTTTGAAATGTCCTTATTTTTGAAAGAAAAGCACTGTTCTTTTCAATGAAGATCACTTTAAACTAATCAGAAATCCACTCTATACATTGCTAATGTGGTAAATGACTATTCTAGCTGCAAATGTCTGGTTTTTGGTGCAATATCTCCATAGGTGTATAGAGGCCCATTTCCAGCAACTCTCACTCCAGTGTTCTAATGGTACAATGTGTTTGCTCATTGCCTCAGAAGGCTAATGGATGATTAGAAAACCCTTGTACAATCATGTTAGCACAGCTGAAAACAGTTGAGCTCTTTAGAGAAGCTATAAAACTGACCTTCCTTTGAGCAGATTGAGTTTCTGGAGCATCACATTTGTGGGGTCGATTAAATGCTCAAAATGGCCAGAAAAATGTCTTGACTATATTTTCTATTCATTTTACAACTTATGGTGGTAAATAAAAGTGTGACTTTTCATGGAAAACACAAAATTGTCTGGGTGACCCCAAACTTTTGAATGGTAGTGTATGTGGCTCTAATAGTAGCATGTTTGTTATGTACTGATAATGTAGACTCAGCTAAACACCATAAAATATGCTAGATCTAGGCCCTGGCTTGTTTATTACAATTAGAAGTCCATATTTGAGCTTACCTTTATCATAATAAGGTATTTTTCTTTATCAGGAATTTTCCATAACATTCCGGCATGTATGAAACCTGCCTTGAAATATCGGTAGGCATCTGTACTTTTGTAAGCATTTAGCATCTTCGGTGTACTTAGAAGTCCCAAATACTAAATAGTTCAGGATGTCATAGTGTCCCAAATCTGGTAGCTGGTTTGCCGGATGCTTTTCAAGTGGAATAAATATGTTTGTGGGTAAATTAAGAAGAAGAAGCCTTTATTTTTGATTTTTGTCACATGTACACTCAAGCATAGTGAAATTCCTCCTCTGCATTTAATCCAGTTTGAAGCAGTGAACAAATGTGCATGCATACACACACACACACACACACACACACACACACACACACACACACACACACACACAGAGAGAGAGAGAGAGAGTGTGAGCAGTGTGCAGAATAAATAATAAATAAATAAATATGTTTGTGGGTAAATTATATGGATCTGTGATGCCTGCATGTTTCAGCTTTTGGATATAACCTGATCTGCTGGTATAAAATCAATTTTTAATTGTTTCAGAGAGATTGTACTGACTGCATTCGGCTTGATTTTCATTATTAACTCTCGTGGCTATTTCTTTGTTTACCTGGCAATATGGCAGACGCTGCATGAAAAACAAAACTCTGATGTCGGTGAAAGACTTCTATAGCTGCTATAAATGTCAGGTAAATGAAAACACAAACTAACTTGTGTCACAAACATTTCCCAACATTAAACATACCTCTAAACTGATAAAAAAAAAGAAATGAGATGTATGTCTTTATTAACAGTAATTATTGGAATTATTACCAGAATGTTGAGGAATAAGAGAAATAAAACACTGCTATTACAGGAAAATATCAATTCCAAGGTGTAAAAGGGTATTATTATGGCATGCGTGGTCATTTTTAATTTCTTATGTATGCGATGTGAGTTTCAAATAAAATGGCATGTCTGTTTCCAGTTGGGGATGGAGCGTAAGAAACAAGAGGCTTCTTGATCATTTTTGAAATTGAATTATGATTATCATGAATTTGTGCAAATTTGTAGCAATTCTCATGATTCATTTGAAAAGCGACACAAGTTATGCTAGGGTTGGGGGTGGAGCTAATGTTTAGGGATTTTCTTATCTACAACATCCAATCACTTGCTCGAATTCATAAAACTATCTCATAAGAAACTCTTAAACATTACAGACCACATTTTTGAAAAGACATCTCCTCTTTCCTCCTTCCTTCCTTCCTTCCTTCCTTCCTTCCTTCCTTCCTTCTCTCTCTCTCTCTCTCTCTCTCTCTATCCATCTCTGCAATAGATATCTGTTCAGACACCACACACTTCCTGTAACAGCCACTGCCTCATCTCATTCGCTCCTCCACTCTTTATCCCTGGCTGGATAAAGAAGATAAAAAGAGGGATGAACAGAATGAGACAGCGTGACATCTCTAAGACAGTCAGCTTGAAACTTCTCCACTGTATCAGCGTCAAGATCATTACCCCATCTGAAAGATGTCTGACAGAGTACATGAGCTTTATGCTACAGCAACAGAACCTCTTAAATTGACTTAAAATATGAAAGTAAAAGTACAAGAAAGATTCCTAAAAGAAAAAGACAGCTGCCTCACATGCTGATTTTAGTACCTGATGGTAAATGGGTGTCTCTGCCATCAAGGAACCAAGGAACATTCGCTATGGCTAACTAACAACAGCTTTATTTCTAGCTAGCTAACACTGACCACACAAGCTAGCTGAATGCTAATTGCTGGCCCATCACAATATAAAATGTTGTAATGAATACAAAGTGTATGCATCAGCTGATAGATTACATCGATGGGTATTAGGTCTCATTGTTACGGTCTCATTCTAGATTTATTATTTATTTCAATTGACTCATTGAAGTTGTTTTTAAGGCCAAAAAGTCAGCTTATGGTTTTACTCATCCATAAAGCTTTCATTCACAATACCATGTATTTTACATCCCTGTCATTTCCTCATTATTACAAAATGGTACTGCAATGATTGCTAATAGAAGGCCATTTGGGCAGGACTCACGCTGCCCCATGCTCAGGGAAGGTGCAATGGACAGCAGGTTAATAACAGGGTTGCCAGATTTGGATAGTTTAAAAAAACAAAAAAACACTCCACAGCTGCCAATATCTTCTTTAACAGCAAGTAATCTAAATTAAATCTCATAAATTTTCACAAATTGTAAGCACAGACATTATGTCTATAGTGTACAGAACCATTTCTAGTGAACAGTTATTCCACGAAATCGAGTCGTACATGAGCTGATAGCCGACGAGTCACATAGCACCAAGTCAATCTCATGTACGACGAGATTGAGTGGAATAACTGTTTTATTCTATCCACATTCACTGGATTTTGAGAAGCAGAGTATTTTTACTTTTTGCAAATTCGATAAATAAAAACTTTATACAAAACATCCGACAAAATCATTTCCGCTTAGAATGTAAACAAACCGGCGAAATGACTGGAGCAATTTGTGAAAAATGTTAGAATAATCTCATCTCATCTCATTATCTGTAGCCGCTTTATCCTTCTACAGGGTCGCAGGCAAGCTGGAGCCTATCCCAGCTGACTACGGGTGAAAGGCGGGGTACACCCTGGACAAGTCGCCAGGTCATCACAGGGCTGACACATAGACACAGACAACCATTCACACTCACATTCACACCTACGGTCAATTTAGAGTCACCAGTTAACCTAACCTGCATGTCTTTGGACTGTGGGGGAAACCGGAGCACCCGGAGGAAACCCACGCGGACACGGGGAGAACATGCAAACTCCACACAGAAAGGCCCTCGCCGGCCCCGGGGCTCGAACCCGGACCTTCTTGCTGTGAGGCGACAGCGCTAACCACTACACCACCGTGCCGCCCATGTTAGAATAATAATTCTTGAAAAATAAAAAAAGATACGTTCTTACCATCAAATACTTTTATTCCAATTTTGTTGCTTTTTTTATTACTTTTGGGGGTTTTTGTTTTCGAGTAGAGTTTTTATTTCATCAGCAACATGCTCCACCGTTTTATTTTTCTCTACTCACAGTATATGAGCTGATATCCTATTAGTAAAGTAGCCAATCAGAGCATGCGATTGCTCATATCCAGTGAATGTGGATAGAATAATGTAAGATATAGTCAAGATTCAGACAAGGAGGGTTGAGGATTATTTCTCATACAAAGGCTGAGAAAATGAAGAAAAATATCACTCTTTTGACAAACCCCATATTTTTTTAGATGTATTTTGCTGAAACCTGGAAACTCTGGTTCATGATATTACATCAAATGCTCACAATTGAACAAATGTACGTATGTCCAAAACTGCTCAGAATGAGCTGTTAGACTGTACGCTGGACGATTGTTTGTTTTCGAGTCTCAACTGCCTTTTACAGGGTTCCTCTAAAAATTCATTAGATTGTAAGCTGTAGCATAAGTCACGTGTTCACGTGTTTTTGTTTGGGGCTAATTTGTTATTATTGTCATCACCAAATAATATGCATATTTAGTCAGTGCCTAAAAGCCGAGCTCCGAATGAGTGTATGAGCAAAAATATTTACAAGGACACAAAATCAGCCTGAATAGAATAATAATATTACAGCACTATGAAAGGAATGAACCATTGAATTGTGTAATGTTGTGTATTTCACATCAATAAATCGCTGCATTGTCTTTTGACAGTGAGACCAATAATGAGATACGCATCGCAGTTATGATACATATTTATTCCTTTCTTTGATGCCGCATGCCATGCGCCAGAAACAACACCACTACATTTATTATGGTGTGACTCTGCTGGGTGCCTGGTGGACAGCAGTGAACCAGTTCTTTCACTTTAGATCATTACGATAGAGTTACTATCAAATATTATTGCATATAAGAACTAATCAATATCAATATCGATCCACGGTAGTTTTAGATTATCTACAACTAAGGAAAGATGCTCATAATTGCTAGTGAACTCTACAATAATTATGTTTAGACAAGTGTTCAGAATTAGAAATCGTTCAGGTAAAGAAACAAAAGCATACAATACAAAGATACATTGCCTGCTATAAAAAAATAATTTCATGAATATTTTCTGTTAAATGTGTTCATAAATAATCCCATGTTATTTTCTAAAAAGGAAATTAAAAATAAGCGCTGGATAAAAACTCATCTATCTTATGTAAATAAAGATACAAATTTCGTTGTCTGGTAGTCAATTGTTTATGAGATACGTTGCTTTGCACTTATGATCAGGTTCTCTGTGGTGGTGCATGTACGGCATTCGTAGGGTCATGAAAGCCATCAAAAATCAGGTCGATGCATGATCAAATTCTCTTAAAGGGATCCTCTAGCAGATTTATTCTCAAACTTATTTGAAGTAAAAGTCGTCACAGATTTCAAAAAAATCAAACTTTCATTTTCAGACACCAAATAGTGTTTGAGAAAAATGAATTTTCTTTAAAATGTCAGATGGGCTTCCTGCGGTGGGTGGTGATGTATGCGATGACATCAGGTGGTCGTCGCTTGGAGCAACTCAGCTGTTTATATTCTCTGTTTAAATCGTAGTTTTGTTAGTTTTACAAGTATTTTTACTGAATGTATCAATTTTTAAATAAGTATGCCTCATTGTGTCATATATAAAGGCCACGGTGATGCTAAAAAGAAAACACAAGCTGGAACTGGACTGCATTTCCATAGAGAAAATGCAAAGTGTGCTCGATCAGCTGGAACAGAGTGTCACTGATGGAAACTGGATCAGACAGAAGACCTCGCTCTGCAAAATCTTTTTTACATGATCTACAGAAAGTGTGTGTGGTAAAGTGTGTGTGTGGCTGCGTGCTCTAAAATCTCGGTTTAAAATGGCTCAACTTGCAGCATGACACGACGACACTTCAAGCTCTAAAATCTTCTTTTTTTTTTTTTTTTACATGGTGCTGGTAAATTAACCCTCTGGGGTCAAGAGCTTCACTGGTGAAGCTCGGCAGGTTTAGAACGAGCAGGTCATGTCATCTCATCTCATTATCTCTAGCCGCTTTATCCTTCTACAGGGTCGCAGGCAAGCTGGAGCCTATCCCAGCTGACTACGGGCGAAAGGCGGGGTACACCCTGGACAAGTCGCCAGGTCATCACAGGGCTGACACATAGACACAGACAACCATTCACACTCACATTCACTACGGTCAATTTAGAGTCACCAGTTAACCTAACCTGCATGTCTTTGGACTGTGGGGGAAACCGGAGCACCCGGAGGAAACCCACGCGGACACGGGGAGAACATGCAAACTCCACACAGAAAGGCCCTCGCCGGCCACGGGGCTCGAACCCAGGACCTTCTTGCTGTGAGGCGACAGCGCTAACCACTACACCACTGTGCCGCCCAGCAGGTCATGTATTTAGATAAATATCTTTGTTGTATACAAGCATGATAAACATATTGACAGAAACGTTATACTTTACACTTTGTTATGTGCCCACTGCCAAATAATTTTATAGTTTTTAAATTACCTAAATTAAACGAAACATAAAACTTGTCACCTTCCTCAGTCACACTGGAGTTGGAGAGCTGAGCGTTCACTTATGCATTCATAAGACTATTCACATGGTGACGGCATGATAATCACTTTCACTCTTTCGCTTTCGATTGGTTTCTCTTTTGCAGTGGGAACGCCCACCGTAAACAGGATAAAATCTGTTAGACATAGTTTAGGCTATTTGGAGGTAAAACTTGTTGTGAGATGGCACGTGGATTTTATGTGCTTCGGATGATTCAGGACAGCGATTCAATTTCAGGACAGCGATTCAATTCAATCTTAAGAACTGCAACATTGATGATGAGCGGTGCCTTTTTTTCTTCAACTTGATCCAGTTGAAGATCAACTCGAGTAAGTGTAAATATTTCTTATGTGCATATGAAGCATATCTGTTGATGTGCGTGCGTGTGCTGTTGTACATACACAGGAAAAATGACTGAGCAATTTTTCCAGGGTGAAAAGTATTTTCCTCAAAAATAGTTAATTTTGCTCTGTTTTGAGTTTAGAGAGTAAAATTTGGAGTTGGAGTGGGAGCAAAATTACAGAGTAATTGTGTAACAGAGTAGGTTTTGGCTCTGAACTGAGTAAAATACAGTGGCATGCAAAAGTTTGGGCACCCTTGCTGAAAATGTCTGTTACTGTGAATAGTTAAGTGAGCAGAAGATGAACTGGTCACCAAAAGGCATAAAGGTAAAGATGAGACATTTCTTTTCAGCATTTTATGCAGGATTTGTGTATTATTTTTGTTTTGTACAATTGGAGAGTGGAAAAAGAAAAGGAACACCATGTGAAAGCTTGGGCACCCCCATACATTTGAGTCCTCAGGTAACTTTTACAAAGGTTCCAGACCTTAATTAGCTTATTGAGCTGTGGCTTGTTCAAATTCTTCATTAGGAAAGGTCAGATGATGCAGATATGAAAGCTGTATAACTTCTCTGACTCCTCAAGCTTGTCCCTAAAATCAACAGCCATGGGCTCCTCTAAGCAACTCCCTCGCATTCTGAATAATAAAATAATTGATGCTCACAAATCAGGAAAAGGCTACAAGAACATAGCAAAGTGTTTTCAGGTAGCTGTTTCCTCAGATTGTAATGTTATTAAGAAATGGCAGTTAACAGAAACAGTGGAGATCAAGGTGAGGTCTGGAAGATGAAGAAAACTTTCTGAAAGAACTGCTCGTTGGATTGCTAGAAAGGCAAATAAAAACCCCTGTTTGACTGTAAAAGACCTTCAGAAAGATTTAGCAGACCCTGGAGTGGTGGTGCACTGTTCTACTATGCAGCGACACCTGAACAAATATGACCTTCATGGAAGAGTCATCAGAAGAAAACCGTTCCTGCGTCCTAGCCACAAAATTCAGTGTCTGAAGTTTGCAAATGAACATCTAAGCAAGCCTGATGCATTTTGGAAACAAGTCCTGTGGACTGATGAAATCAAAATAGAACTTGTTGGCCACAATGTGCAAAGGTATGTTTGGAGAAAAAAGGGTGCCAAATTCCAGGAAAAGAACACCTCTCCAACTCTGAAGCATGGGTGTGGATCGATCATGCCTTGGGGTCGTGTTGCAGCCAGTGGCACAGGGCACATTTCATTGGTCAAGGGAAGCATGGATTCGAATAAATGCCAGCAAACATCACACCATCTGTAAAAAAATTGAAGTTAAAAAGAGGATGGGTCCTACAATAAGACGATGATCCAAAACGCATCTCAAAATCTACAATGGAATACCTCAAGAGGCACAAGCTGAAGGTTTTGCCCTGGCCCTCACAGTCCCCTGACCTAAACATCATTGAAAATCTGTGGATAGATCTCAAAAGAGCAGTGCATGCAAGACAGCCCAGGAAACTTGTAGAACTGGAAGCCTTTTGCAAGGACAAATGTGTGAAAATCCCCCAGGTAAGAACTGAAAGATTATTAGCTGGCTACAAAAAGTGTTTACAAGCTGTGATACTTGCCAAACGGGGTGTTACTAAGTACTGACCATGTCAGGTGCCCAAACTTTTGCTTCAGGTCCTTTTCCTTTTTTGGTAAATGATGTAAATAAAAATGTAATCTTGCGGAAAATATTAAAGAAATGTGACATCTTTACCCTTATGCTTTTTGGTGATCAGTTCATCTTCTGCTCACTTAACTATTCACAGTAACAGACATTTTCAGCAAGGGTGCCCAAACTTTTGCATGCCACTGTAGTACAAGAGTTAATTTCAAGACACACTGAATCGAGTCAAATACCAAAATAAAGTCAAATACCAGATAAATTAAGCTGTTGTAAAAACCAGTTTTAGAACTGTGTTGGAATGTGTGAAAAAACATGATCTTACCCATTATGAAGAACCGTTTTGATCATTCGACCTGATGGGATTAAGAGATAGCAGTGGGAAGGGTGTTCACTCTTCTCACTGAATGGAATGGAATTTTTTACTTTTCTCATTGAATACCCCTCCCACTGCCAACCCTTTATCCCAAAACAATAGGACATCAAATTTTTTATGGCCAGTTAATTGTCCAAATCAATGAAGCAGATTTAAGTTTTTGTGTTTGATCCATTCCTAAGACTGAACAGAATCACCTCAAGTGATCAAAACGGTTTGTCACAATGGGTAAGATCATGTTTTTTCACACATTCCAAAAACTGCTTTTTTACAACATCTTCATTTATCTGTTTTTTTTTTAAAGTACAATCATGGCATACAGACTACAGAGATATTATTGTAGCTGAAATTGTGCTGAATACAAAAAAAGTCATATGACTTTGAAAATACTGCTTAGATTTGTTGAAACTGACAACAAAATCAGAGCATGCCAAAATCATTAGAGTGCCAGAAAATATCCTCAGACCACAGAGTGTGTGGCATGGTTTAAAACAGATTTTAGAGCGTATAACCGCACTACACAATACACACTACACACACTTTCTGTAGATCATGTAAAAAAAGATTTTGCAGAGCGAGGTCTCATGCCTGATCCAGTTTCTATCAGTGACACTCTGTTCCAGCTGATTGAGCACACTTTGCATTTTCTCTGTGGAAATGCAGTCCAATTTCAGCTTGTGCTTTCTTTTCAGCACCATTGTAGCATTTATATATGACACAATGAGACATACTTATTTAAAAACAGATACATTCAGTAAAAATACTTGGAAAACTAGCAAACCTATGACATAAGGAGCAAGTCAGCTGTTTATACAGTAGTAGCAACGACAGGCCATTTTTAAAAGTAGTTGTCATAAGCCTAGGTCACAACCGGACGTACGATTTTTTGGCCGTGCGATTTTTGGCGTTTCCCAAATCGCTGCGTTTTTTGTTTGTTTGTTTGTGGAGAAAGACACATGTTGGCCGTAAGTTTGTCTTGCAACTTGAAAAAAACGTAAGCACCCGTAGAGTTTGTTTGACATGACAAAGAACCTCTGCGGCCGGTCTACGGCTCGAAAATCAGCATGTCACATGCACGCCCTCCATGCGTTTCTTGTGTTTTTTGCACGTAGACCGGCCGTAGGAGCACGTACGGCCGGTTGTGACCGAGGCATTAGTGTTGTGTAATGTATCAAGAGTGTGAAGATCAGAATTGAAAACTTGTTTAATTTTGTAAATATGTTAAAAAAAAAAAAGTTATGAACATTTGAAAATCCAGTGTTTGATAAAATTTCCATTTCCGTCTGTTGCCCCAGTCACAAACCAGCAACCATTTTCCATTGGTTTAATTTTCAATTCATGAGAAAAAGTCCTCAATCAGAAATTATTAGACCAAAAAGCCAAAAATTAAGAGATGTAGAATTTTGAGCATCATGGTAAGAGTTACAGATAAAGTCTTCTTCTTGTACATCACAATTCTGCACCGAGAAGGCTTAAAATTAATACATCAGTGAAATTGGTCCATCCTTTGTGTTTAAGCCAAAATGTAGCGGGTATGTTCACTTTAAATTGTGGACACCAAGCATGACTAATGACAATGCTGCTCGAATGCGCTGTGTATTCTTGGGTTTCAGTCACGTGGTTTTTCTTAGCGATTTCACTTCTGGTAAAACTGCTGGTGGTCTAGCAAACCAAAACAGCTGCCGTAGTGCAGACAACTAGCAATAACTTATCAGAGTACGCCCGTAATCTAGAAGCCACTGCTCGCTTTAGATATATTCAGAAGATTGCTATGTGCAATGGAATCGACCCCGACAGTCTGGGAAAGAAGGATTTGTCATACGATCTGGAAAACTACCCTTCAGTCGAGTTCCCCGACATCTCGAACTATCTGGTGTTGCAGACGTCCTTCTACACCGCAAAACAGATGAAAGCGTGGAAGAGTATGGAGGCTTACAACTTTTTTGTACGTGGTTGGGTAACCTCGGTATCAAGTCGCTGCCGAATGAATCCTTGATTGTTTTTGCCCGTGTAAGTATTTTTTTTTAAGCTTTTTGTTCGCGTCTTTACAATGAAGAGCTGCAAGTTGAAGTGTAAACAAGCAACAGTTCAGTTGATTCTCACTTGTGTTGGCTCTTACCTCTCAGGTAAATCATTCACAAAGATAATCAGAAACCCCTTTAAAGACCTGGATCTTAGTTAAACAAGACGGAGAAGAAGTGATCACGGCGCATTGTAACTGTACGGCTGGGGAAGAATTTTGTCGCGACCTTCATGCATATGGACTTTGTAAGGAGTGAGGAGGAAACAAAGAAACAGCTGGGGACTTTAGCGCTTCGTGACTAAAAAAGTACCGTAAAATAACGACACATAGCAAGAAAAGTACTTGGAAAACACTAAGGACAGAGCTGAGAGGGAAATACAAACCTTTCACCAAGTGAAACTCGAGCATGCTTCGACTCGGCTCCCTTCGATTTCAGTCAGAGGTTCAAAAGCCACCTTTCTCCTCGTCTTATTGTGAAATCCTGTGTTCGTTCACCTTTATTAGTTCACGAGGAACCCTGAAGAAACTTTTATCAGTTTCACGGTTTGATCGATTTGAACGCAAGCGTAAGGCATTTTTCATGCGAGCAATGCGCCTTTTCCGTACAAACACTTTGTCAACTGAGCTTTGATAGACCACCAGCTAAAGTTTTGAATAACTAATGAGGCGGATGTGACGTCACGTGAACCCCAAGAATAAGAGGGTCAAACTTTAGTTCATTCTCTTCAAAACAGTATTACTGATATTTATACACCTTCTCATTTTTTCTCCATGGAAAAAATATAAGGAAAACCATTGATTTTTAGGAAGGATAAAAAAAGTTTCCTCAGGGATCCGATCTTTCGCGGGCACTAGACAGCAAAGTGTTCGGGCGATTTTATTGGAAAAACAAGTCAACATGAGGGATTCAGCCACTAGGTGGGAATCATGAGTTTCAAGCTGATTGAACCAACAGTGAGTGAGCGAGCTGGACGCAACAACAAAATACACAGACCGGTGACGAACATCACTAAAAAACCCAAGATGGCGGCGCCCGTGAGTTTGGTGTATGGCATCACACAATGTTAAAAAACACTTTAAAGGAACAGTCCACCGTACTTCCATAATGAAATATGTTCTTCTCTGAATTGAGACGAGCTGATCCGTACCTCTCCGAGCTTTGCGCGACCTCCCAGTCAGTCAGACGCGCTGTTACTCCTGTTAGCAATGTAGCTAGGCTCAGCATGGCCAATGGTATTTTTTGGGGCTGTAGTTAGATGCGACCAAACTCTTCCACGTTTTTCCTGTTTACATAGGTTTATATGACCAGTGACATGAAACAAAGTTCAGTTACACAAATTGAAACGTGGCGATTTTCTATGCTATGGAAAGTCCGCACTATAATGACAGGCATACTAACACCTTCTGCACGCTTTGACAGTGCATTGATACCTTCACTCCTCTTCGGGCACGGCCAGGCGGGCGAATGCCCTGGTCCGTCCGCCCTGTCTAAAAAAATGGTACAACTCGAGCCCCATGGTAAAATTGGGACTTTGTAATTTTTCCGCATGAGGCCCATGGTAAAACCACACTTCCAGGAGGGGCTGCCGTCTGCCTCCCAAGCCGGCCGAGAGCGCTCCTCATCGGGCACGGCCAGGCGGGTGAATGCCCTGGTCCGTCCGCCCTGTCTAAAAAAAAATGGTACAACTCCGAGTGAAGGTATCAATGCGCTGTCGAAGCGCACAGAAGGTGTTAGTACGCCTGTCATTATAGTGCGGACTTTCCATAGCATAGAAAATTGCCACGTTTCAATTTATGTAACTGAACTTTGTTTCATGTCACTGGTCATATAAACCTATGTAAACAGCAAAAATGTGGAAGAGTTTGGTCGCATCTAACTACAGCCCCAAAAAATACCATTGGCCATGCTGAGCCTAGCTACATTGCTAACAGGAGTGACAGCGCGTCTGACTGACTGGGAGGTCGCACAAAGCTCGGAGAGGTACGGATCAGCTCGTCTCAATTCAGAGAAGAACATATTTCATTATGGAAGTACAGTGGACTGTTCCTTTAAGTAAAAGCTCATCACAGCGCCGCACAAAATTAACAATATTTTCCGTAAATGTTATTTAATCTTGAATCGACACTAGATGTGTTTATGTAGATTAAACACTTTTAAATGTCTTTAAAGGCCAAACGAAAACATGCTGTTCTCCCGTACAAACGTATGTTTGGGAGGTTCATTAGCGCAGCGGTGCACTGTCACGCCTACTCCAAGCGACCACTACCTGACGTCATCGTATATGTCACCAGCACAGGAAGCCCATCTGGTGTTTTTTTTGTTCGTTTGTTTTTTAATGCATTTTTCTGAAATACTATTTGGTCTCAGAAAATGAAGTTTGATTTTTGAAATCTGCGACGACTTTTACTTCAAATAAATTTGAGAACAAATCCACTGGAGGATCCCTTTAAGTATGAAGCTTTGCAATGATTATACAGAAATGTTTGAAAATGTACTGATTAGACGGTAGAGATTTGTCTAGTAAAATGTAATAGTATTCAGTGAATAAAAAACTCAAGCATGTACAGCTCCATTAAAATTATTTCTGATCTGTGAGTTGGAAATGCAGCATGAAAGAATGGGAAAGGAAAGAAAACACACTTCCTGTGCTGGGAGCAGGGAATAGGACTAAATCTGTGACTCTCTCTCTCTCTCTCTCTCTCTCTCTCTCATATCACACGTTTATGTTTATTTACAAGCCGGTTTAGTGCATTATTCATCATGTTCACGCAGCAAAAAAAAAAAAGAAATCGAGAGTAGAGTTGACTACATTTATTAATCATGTCGGTGCTGACATGGCAACATTGATCACAATTTGTTTGACTCAACTTGTACGAAACGGTACAAAGATTAAACTTCAGGTTAGTGGCAAAGTCAGCATTTTTATTATATCGTTGTTTGACCAGTTTCCAAGAATGTTCACTCTTAAAAATGTACACTCTTACAAAAAAAAACGGTTCTTCACATGTTCTTCAGATCATTCCATGTTCCTCATTTCCTAAAGATGTTCTCCTTGGAACTATCTCTGGACAGGAATTCAATTTTCTGTTGTCAGTTTGTCCATAAAAGCTTCAAGAGTTGAAACGGTTTTATCCTTTTACTTTATTAAACTCTTGTTTCCTCAATATCAGAACAATAGTATTTATTTTTGAAAACATATACTTGCACTCTAAGAAATCAGGGTTTCTCAGTGGTTCTTTGGATTCTTCTGGGGTCTTCTAAGTATTACAGAACCATTTATTAGAGGAAAACACTTTGTTATACATAGAGCGCATTATATTTTACAGAGAATGCAAAGAGGATCTGAGGGAAAATGCGTCATCCTGTAGCGGTGTCTTGATGTTCTGTAAAAACCCCTGGAATGTTCTAAACAGCAGTGGTTCTCAAAGTGGGGTCCGGGAACCACCAGGGGTTCATGACTTTTTTTTTTTGGTACACTTGTGGCAATCACTATATCACATTATCAAAGTTATTATATTTAGGGGTCCAAGCATCAAAGTCATCTCAGACCTAATGTGTTCAATCATCTCATCTCATTATCTCTAGCCACTTTATCCTGTTCTACAAGGTCGCAGGCAAGCTGGAGCCTATCCCAGCTGACTACGGGCGAAAGGAGGGGTACACCCTGGACAAGTCGCCAGGTCATCACAGGGCTGACACATAGACACAGACAACCATTCACACTCTCATTCACACCTACGGTCAATTTAGAGTCACCAGTTAACCTAACCTGCATGTCTTTGGATTGTGGGGGAAACCGGAGCACCCGGAGGAAACCCACATGGACACGGGGAGAACATGCAAACTCCGCACAGAAAGGCCCTCGCCAGCCACGGGGCTCGAACCCAGACCTTCTTGCTGTGAGGCGACAGCGCTAACCACTACACCACCATGCCGCCCCATGTTCTATCATTTCAAAAAATATTTAAAGGTTAAAGGTTAAACCATTAAAGGTTCCCCAGAGAGGCACAGCAATCCATTATGGTTTAAGAGTTAACCTTTTGGGGTTTTCCATTTTTTAAAATTATTTTACAATTTTAAAGCACACAGCTACACTCAAGCTGCTTTTACACTGACACTTGCGCGGGAACAAGTTATCCCGGAGCAACTGCGTGTCTAAACACAATTTCTTCCAGAACAGTTTGACACCCATGGGTGCTACTTGGTCCACTTTATGAGGTGGTGCAACTTGTTACGGAGCATCTTATTCAGAGTGGAACTTGTTCCCGCTTACCGTCTAAACACAATCAGTGGCAAGCAGAAGGGATTACATGTGCACCATAGTATCACCCGGGTCATTTATCATCTGGACAAGATCACTTGACGGCAAATTCAATGGTCAGTTCTTCTCGAGTGCTTTTCCTTGTCCAACTTCTCCACCTTTAAACGATGGAGTCAAGTGATTCCCAAACCAATCGCAGTGATAACTGGACTAAAGAAGAAGATCTTACCTTCATCTAGTTGTGGTGAGATGCAGATCATCCATCCATCCATCCATCCATTATCCGTAACCGCTTATCCTATGCAGCAAGCTGGAGCCTATCCCAGCTGACTATGGGTGAGAAGCAGGGTACACCCTGGACAAGTCGCCAGATCATTGCAGGGCTGACACATAGAGACAAACAACCATTCACACTCACATTCACACCTACGGTCAATTTAGAGCCACCAATTAGCCTAACCTGTATGTCTTTGGACCGTGGAGGAAACCAGACCATGCAGACACGGGGAGAACATGCAAACTCCAGACAGAAAGGCCCTCGTTGGCCACTGGGCTCGAACCCAGAACCTTCTTGCTGGCATGATGCAGCCTAGATACAGATCATTGTTTGCTTTTTCAATTTAAAATTCATCTAAATTCAGTCAGATCTTACACTAATCTTGCACATAGCGCCAAAAATCTCCAGCCAATTCCATTACTTAATCATTGAGTTTACTCTGTCTGTCTGTCTGTCTGTTTATCTGTCCGTTTATCTGTTCGTTTGTGTCTGTACTGTATTTCATGGATGTGTGCGTTTGTGTGTAAGTGTCTCTTTAGGTCTGTGTGGGACGGTGTGATTTATTTATTGATGGTTCTTTTTTTTATTTGTCTTGCTTTGTTAACTTTGTAACTGATTGTTTTAAACAAAGGAGAAAATTACAGTAAATTAATCTAAAAACGCCAACTCAAAGAATCGATTCGTTCTCTGAACGACTCAAGACTCGGAGTGAATCAGTTTTCCGGAAGTGAAAGCTGGATTTGGAGAAATCAGCCCACAATCATTGATCACTGATTTGTGCATGAGCACTTTTGTGTTTATCTCTCTAACCTGTGGTTTGCCCCAATAGAGAGTGAGCATGTAGACACAAAGGAAAGTGGGCGCAACTTGTTCCCACTGCCCGTGTAAAAGCAGCTTTTGAAAGAAGTCTTCACCAGGACTTGTTTGGATGGTCAAACGTTCTAGCGTTCTAAAGTTATTACAGTACTTCAAACCCTCTGTGATAGGAACATACTCAGTTCTGGGGATCTGCATGGAATTTTCAGTTTCCTCAAAGTGTTTCTTCAAGACAATGCTTAAATTTAGACTCCTGACACAGTTCTTTGAAGAAGAACTTTATTTATCACACATACACTTAAGCACAGTGAAATTCCTCTCTGCATCAAAGCAGTAAACACACACATGCAAACACAAGTGAGCAATGAGCACACACACATACTCAGAGCAGTTGGGAGTTAGGTGCCTTGCTCAAGGGCACTTCAGTCCAACCTTCAACCCAAGGCTGCCCCATGATAACCTAACCGCATGTCTTTGGACCGTGGGGGAAACCGGAGCACCCAGAGGAAACCCACGCAGACACAGGGAGAACATGCAAACTCCACACAGAAAGGCCCCCATCGGCCGCTGGGCTCGAACCCAGAACCTTCTTGCTGTGAGGTAACAGTGCTAACCACTACACCACCATGCTGTTGTAACAACTCCTAAAATGTTGCATATAGAACCATACAGCCCATGTTTCATTGGGAATTCGTCTGTTGTAGGGATTTTCATTGCATCTTCCAGAAGTTCTCCCAGACACACAAATAAATCCTTTTAGGTTTTAGAAATTATATATATATATACACAACCCCGATTCCAAAAAAGTTGGGACAAAGTATAAATTGTAAATAAAAACGGAATGCAATAATTTACAAATATCAAAAACTGATATTGTATTCACAATAGAACATAGACAACATATCAAATGTCGAAAGTGAAACATTTTGAAATTTCATGACAGCAACACATCTCAAAAAAGTTGGGACAGGGGCAATAAGAGGCTGGAAAAGTTAAAGGTACAAAAAAGGAACAGCTGGAGGACCAAATTGCAACTCATTGGGTCAATTGGCAATAGGTCATTAACATGACTGGGTATAAAAAGAGCATCTTGGAGTGGCAGCGGCTCTCAGAAGTAAAGATGGGAAGAGGATCACCAATCCCCCTAATTCTGCGCCGACAAATAGTGGAGCAATATCAGAAAGGAGTTCGACAGTGTAAAATTGCAAAGAGTTTGAACATATCATCATCTACAGTGCATAATATCATCAAAAGATTCAGAGAATCTGGTAGAATCTCTGTGCGTAAGGGTCAAGGCCGGAAAACCATACTGGGTGCCCGTGATCTTTGGGCCCTTAGACGGCACTGCATCACATATAGGCATGCTTCTGTATTGGAAATCACAAAATGGGCTCAGGAATCTTTCCAGAGAACATTATCTGTGAACACAATTCACCGTGCCATCCGCCGTTGCCAGCTAAAACTCTATAGTTCAAAGAAGAAGCCGTATCTAAACATGATCCAGAAGCGCAGACGTCTTCTCTGGGCCAAGGCTCATTTAAAATGGACTGTGGCAAAGTGGAAAACTGTTCTGTGGTCAGACGAATCAAAATTTGAAGTTCTTTATGGAAATCAGGGACACCATGTCATTCGGACTAAAGAGGAGAAGGACGACCCAAGCTGTTATCAGCGCTCAGTTCAGAAGCCTGCATCTCTGATGGTATGGGGTTGCATTAGTGCATGTGGCATGAGCAGCTTACACATCTGGAAAGACACCGTCAATGCTGAAAGGTATATCCGGCTTCCATCCAGACGACGTATCTTTCAGGGAAGACTTTGCATTTTCCAACATGACAATGCCAAACCACATACTGCATCAATTACAGCATCATGGCTGCGTAGAAGAAGGGTCCGGGTACTGAACTGGCCAGCCTGCAGTCCAGATCTTTCACCCATAGAAAACATTTGGCGCATCATAAAACGGAAGATACGACAAAAAAGACCCAAGACAGTTGAGCAACTAGAATCCTACATTAGACAAGAATGGGTTAACATTCCTATCCCTAAACTTGAGCAACTTGTCTCCTCAGTCCCCAGACGTTTACAGACTGTTGTAAAGAGAAAAGGGGATGTCTCACAGTGGTAAACATGGCCTTGTCCCAACTTTTTTGAGATGTGTTGCTGTCATGAAATTTAAAATCACCTAATTTTTCTCTTTAAATGATACATTTTCTCAGTTTAAACATTTGATATGTCATCTATGTTCTATTCTGAATAAAATATGGAATTTTGAAACTTCCACATCATTGCATTCCATTTTTATTTACAATTTGTACTTTGTCCCAACTTTTTGGGAATCGGGGTTGTATATATATATATATATATATATATATATATATATATCTCATCTCATTATCTCTAGCCGCTTTATCCTGTTCTACAGGGTCGCAGGCAAGCTGGAGCTTATCCCAGCTGACTACGGGCGAAAGGCGGGGTACACCCTGGACAAGTCGCCAGGTCATCACAGGGCTGACACATAGACTCAGACAACCATTCACACTCACACCTACGGTCAATTTAGAGTCACCAGTTAACCTAACCTGCATGTCTTTGGACTGTGGGGGAAACCGGAGCACCCGGAGGAAACCCACGCGGACACGGGGAGAACATGCAAACTCCACACAGAAAGGCCCTCGCCGGCCACGGGGCTCGAACCCGGACCTTCTTGCTGTGAGGCGACAGCGCTAACTACTACACCACCGTGCCGCCTATATATATATATATATATATATATATATATATATATATATATATATATATATATATATAAAAGTTTGTTTGTTTGTTTGTTTCCTCAATATCAGAACAAAAATATTTGCAATTTTAAAACACACACCTTTACTCTTGGAAAGAACAGTTCCTCAACGGTTCCTTGGATGATTAATGGCTTGAGATTTCTAAAAGCATAACCCCGAACCCTCTCTGATAGTTATACACTCCATTCTAGACATCTACATAGATTTTTTAAGGATTTTTCCAAAGGGATTCTTCGAAAAAAAAAGATCAAATTTATAATCATGAAGTGGCTCTTTGGCTTGAAGTTCTGTAAGACATCTTTTGAGGTTCTGTATAGAACCCTATAATCCATTTCTGCATGGGAAACCCTCAGTTAAAAGGTTTGACATTGAACCATTAAGAGGATTTTCAGAAGTACAAATGAAAGAACCCTTTAAGATTCTAGATTTGAACTTTCTTCTGAATGTTTTCCAATTTTCGAAACGCACACACTAATAGAATGAATGTCTCTATGTGAAAAGGAAAGCCTGCTTTTCAGAAGGTTTTTGGTCTATCTTTTATCATTAGATTCAAAGTAGAAGCTTAATCGAGAGCTAGAACCCATGATCAACAAAAGACCACGTTCTCTAAGAGTGCAGAACCTTTTTGAATGAGAGCACCGGGGCACAAAGGTGCCAATGTACATGCATACAGTCATACACACAGACACAGACAGACAGACAGACGGACGCCACAACAAATAGTCCAACAGGGCAACTCGTGGTACACTCCTTGAGTATAAACACAGCAGGAGACTGAACTATCACCACCACAGTCCTACACTAAAGTCCATTCTGCTTTTAAACATCTCTCCATCTGTCCATCCACATCTCTCCCAAAGCCATCACAACACAGCATGAACTAAACTGGTGTGTCTGATCTCCTCCATCTCCTCGCCAAACACTCATGAGTGTGAAAGTGGCAAAGGAGGCGAGGAGGACGAGACAGAAAGGAGAACCTCGAGATACTCACACTGTGGGCTGCAATGTTCACTCTTGAAAAGAGTCATATCAGGGACGGCGAGGGGGTAAATAAAAGGTTTACAGGTGTCAGCAACCTGAACAGATGACTAGTTGCTTTCCTACTTCTATTCTTCAGCTTGATCTACTCTCACTCCTTTGGCTCATAAGGACAGTTATGTTGTCTCCGTGTTCTTCAGCGTCTCCTCTCAGCAGCTCGATGTGTTACTACTGAATCAGTGACAGCACTGGCTCAGCTTTACCGGTGGGCTGTACCATCTCCGTCACTGCAGTAGGGAGGGACATGAAGAGCAGCGGGTCGTACCACTGAAGACAGAAAACAGGAGAGAGAGAGAGCGAGAGAGAGAGAGAAAAAGAGATTGCAGCCAGCCTTGTTAAAGCTTGAGGACCTTTGCTGAGTCTCAGGGTTTAGGAGTTTAGGCCAGGGATGGATGAAACTGCATGCCACACACTGAGACGGTAGAGAAACTCAATCCCTGAAGCATGTGTGTGTGTGTGTGTTGATGTGGATCATGAGATGCAAAAAAAATCTAAGACGAGAACCTCACAGATGGAGCCCATGGCAGGACTGCATAGCAACAGTGTAGTGAAAGAACAGGGACAGATAGACAGAGAGAGAGAGAGAGAGAGAGGGATTAAAAAACAGCATGGATTTAAACCTATACAGTGGAAAATGTCATGACATTTTACATATACAGACACAAAATCAAGAGCTTCAGTTAATGTTCACAATGTTCAGACATCAGAACGGGGAAAATTGTGATCTCACAGTGAAGTGTGACTTTCTTTCTTTCTTTCACTGTGGCATGGGTGTTGGTTTGAGCCAGAGGAGTATTTTTGGTTTGAGGATTTCAGAAACTGCTGATCTCCTCCTGGGGTTTTCGCACACAAACAATAATTTCTAGAGTTTACACAGAATGGTGCAAAAAAACAAAAAACATTGAGTTGAGTGAGTGACAGTTCTATGGGTGGAAACAAACACCTTGTTGATAAGAGAGGTCAGAGATCAGAAAATGGACAGATTGAGCAGTTTGAGCTGCCAGGAAGTAATTCATATAGTAACTCATATAATCACTCTTTACAACCATGGTGAGCAGAAAAGCATCTCAGTATGCAACAGCAGAAGACCACATTGGGTTCCATTCCTGTGAAGAACTAGCCTGGGCCCGCCCATCCTAAGCGTGACGCAACACGAGGGCCTGTTGCGAGCTTAGTCTGGCCAGGCAAGCTATCTACAGCTCTTCCAAGCTCCCGAAAAATCGGGAACCAATCAACTTTGAGCATCTCCAACGGCCCTGGGTAGAGGCGTGTTCAAGGCACTGACGTAGTAGAACTGCGACCGGAAGCCATAGATTGTTTACAGAATCTATGCCGGAAGCGCTTCATTCACGCTTCCGCATCTATTACGCATAGATGCTGTATTGAAAGCATTCAACGGGAAGTTCTCATTGAAAACGGAGCAAAGAGCAGCCCTGGAGGTATTTATTGAAAGGAAGGACGCTTTCGCCTTGCTCCCGACCGGCTTCGGTAAGAGTTTAATCTACCAGTTAGCCCCGTCACGTCGCATACGTCAGAGGAAAGAGTGATGTGATTGGTTTAAGCTTCGTCACAGCCTTTTCTGGCTTCGACCAGTAGCAAACTGAGGCATTTCAGGGAGGCGGGTCAACCACGGGCTCTGGGAAACGGTTGGGCTTAATATCTTGGCCAGACTAATAGCTCGTAGAGCTTTGTCGCGTTAGCCAGACTAGTGAAGAACAGTCAAGTCAAGTCAAATCAAGTCAAGTTTATTTTTATAGCGCTTTTAACAATAAACATTGTCACAAAGCAGCTTTACAGAATTTTAATGACTTTAAACATGAGCTAATTTTATTCCTAGTCTATCCCCAGTGAGCAAGCCTGTGGCGATGGTGGCAAGGAAAAACTCCCTCAGACGACATGAGGAAGAAACCTCGAGAGGAACCAGACTCAAAAGGGAACCCATCCTCATTTGGATGATAACAGACAACGTGATTATAACAGTTTTAACATGAAGTCTGTTTTGTTGAAGTTATAAACTGTTCATTGATGGAAACTTGAGTGCAAAGCTATTCATGACATAAAGTTAGCAAGTCCTCAGACATAAAAGCATTACTGTAAGCATCCAGAGCATCTTCCAAGTATGACTTTCAACTGTCCATATGGGGCTGTCCTCTACAGGAGCGATGTGATGAGACTCCAGCCAGACATAGGGCATCAGGATGGATCAGGCAGGTCCGAGGAGCAGAAGAGGTCAGCATCTTGATCTCAGGATTGACATGCAACTCAGAGGGACAATAGGAATCTTAGAATCAACAACACATTCCCAGCATTCTAACAAGACCAAAATATCAGTGTAGTGGCACCAGTCATAATGGTCACGGGTTCTACATGCTTGGAGATGCATTCTAGTGCATTTCCTGACACTTTCAGGCCTCTCTGAAAGTCACTCTTTTTTGGTAATATTAATTATATATTTTTTTTTGCTAAAAGTTGCTGTGATTGTTTTTGATTGAAGGCTTATTATAATTAATGTTCAACTATACTGGTGACATACCACGAGTTGGCCTAGTGGTTAGTATGTCTGCCTCTCGATCGTGAGATTTACTTGCGGTCAGGTCATACCAAAGATGGTAAAAATGGTACCTGGCAAGGCACGCTGCCATACAGGTGCAAATAGGGAAGTCAAACTCTCACGGTTACCAGAGGACCCACCGCCCACTGTAACCCTAGCTGTATAGGCGAGAGACCGAGGGCTATCGAAACAGAGGTTGGCGCCACACCCATATGCTTCAAAGAGCTGGTTGGTACTGGGACAGTAGTCTGGCTAACGCGACTTCAAAGCTCTGCGAGCATTTGGTCTGGCAAAGATATTAAGCCCAACCGTTTCCCAAAGCGCGTGGTTGACCCGCCTCCCTGAAATGCCTCAGTTTGCTACTGGTCGAAGCCAGAAAAGGCTGTGACGAAGCTTAAACCAATCACATCACTCTTTCCTCTGACGTATGTGACGCGACGGGGCTAACTGGTAGATTAAACTCTTACCGAAGCCGGTCGGGAGCAAGGCGAAAACATCCTTCCTTTCAATAAATACCTCCAGGGCTGCTCTTTGCTCCGTTTTCAATGAGAATTTGCTCTATGTTCGTAATGTTTCTAGTGAATGAAGCGCTTCCGGCATAGATTCTGTAAACAATCTATGGCTTCCGGTCGCAGTTCTACTACATCACTGCCTTGAACACGCCTCTACCCAGGGCCGTTGGAGATGCTCAAAGTTGATTGGCTCCCGATTTTTCGGGAGCTTGGAAGAGCTGTAGATAGCTTGCCTGGCCAGACTAAGCTCGCAACAGGCCCTCGTGTTGCGTCACGCTTAGAATGGGCGGGCCCAGGCTACTGGGACAGAAGACTGCCTGGGAAGACCAGGTTCTGGCATGAGAGAGACTTTGACTATATTGGTGACATATTTATGGAATAAGACTAAAACAACCAGTTGATGTTCACCAAGTGTCAGCTTTATTTTCAGCTTCAGCCACTCAGGGACCGGCACATATTATATGCATGGTGCGTAAGCACCTCTGAACATGGATGGCACTTTACCATGAACGCAACATAAGGAAGGCGGTAAATCGGACTAGCATGATCAGGGACAATCTCCACACGGAACTACCCGGGCAGCTCTGCACTGGGCGCTTACGTGGATGGGGAGTGGAGTATGTCCGAATGTAGAACATTCGCATGACGGTGCAGTCCCTGCTGCATGGGGATAACAAGAGAAAATTAAACAAAAGTCAACATTTTCAAGCTTGAGAAGTCTTTTTATTAGTGTAGCGACAACTTTTACAGGTGTGTCGGCAATATTGTGGACATAGAGGTTAGGAAACATTGTGTATCGACCCAATACGTTGAAAAGGCCTAGTTAGAACCCTGAGTTCCTATTAAAGTGGCTGGTGAGTGTATATGTTAGTATGAGAAACGCTTCATATAAACATGGACATCATACATGATAAAAAGTTGAAGGATGAAGAAATAACGCATGTGCATTTTGGGAGAAGGTGACAGACGAGGAGAACGATGTAATACCTACAGTCATTAAAAAATTCCCCCCTACCTTGTGACAGACGAGAAGTGAGAAGTGAGCTCACTGTCTGCATTGCAATTAAACAGCATAATCAAACAGATTAATGACCATCATGAGGGACCTCTGATAACAAACCCATAACTCAACACGCCTCGGAGGCTGTTTACTTTATTGACTCCGATCATCAAGAGATAATGAATATGAATTCATCATCTCCAAGCTTTTGATCTTTATTGATGGGCCGATCCATAAGTGCTTCGAGGTGATTATGACTCTGCATTGATGCTCGTCTGCTAGCCAGCCTGTGCTTTAAAGTGCACACTTGAGGCTGTTTGTACTGAGACGCTTCCATCTCCATCGTTCTCATAACGGGAAGGTCATTTTTGACCTCTCTTTCCAAGACAATTCAGGAGGACGATCCATGCACAAAATTACAAAATTACACTTCCAGTACAGTTTAATAAACAGAGTATTAAAGACAAAACCATGAAGTTAAAACCATGAACATAAACACATCAGGGAAAATATAGGCGATATATCACTACCATTATAGTCACTTTATATAAGTGTTTTTATTCTATTCACATTCACTTGATATGAACAATCATGAGCTCTGATTGGCTACTCTACTACTAGGATATCAGCTCATATACAGTAAGTCATCATCATCATCCTTGTCGCTAGCGACAATAGGAGGCCATATTCAGGACTGTTTATTCCTGCGGCGGGCGCGTCGCGCTGACGCTCGTTCTTTAAGTCTCACATCGATCACAGTTTTGCCATGATGCACCCACTGCTGCCAGATGTCGCTGTTGGCAGAGAGATCGTACCAATCCTCTGGGAAGCTACAAATGTTGAGGTCTTCCTTCATGCAATCTTTCCATCGCTTTTTGGGTCTGCCCCGAGAACGCTTTCCATGGGCTAGCTCCCCGAACAAGAGCTGCTTTGGAATTCTGATGCTGTCCATCCTGCAGACATGGCCCAGCCATTGCAGACGGTTTGATCTTATGGTTGCCTCGATGGCGTTGCAACAGGCTCTCTTTAGCACTTCTGCATTTGTGATATGTTGCCACCATCAGATCCTGAGGATTCGGCGCAGTGAGCGTTGGTGGAAGCACTCCAACAAGTGCATATGCCGGGCTAGTGTAGTCCAGGTCTCGCTGCCATAAAGAAGTGTTGGTAAGATTATGGCCTTATAGACTACTAGTTTGGTGGTAATTGATAGTCCTTTCCTATCGAAGCAACGTGCTGAGAGGGAGCGAAAGGAGCCGGCTGCCCTGTTGATTCTCTTTTTAATCTCGGGCTCCAGATTACCAGTGTCTGTTAGATCGCCACCGAGGAAGGTAAATTTCTGTGCTATCTTCAGAGTTGAATCATCGATCTTAGTTGTAGGTGGGTCTTCACAGTTCACATGCATGATTTCGGTTTTTGGCTTGCTAATTGTGAGCCCGAAGTCTTTGCAAGTCTCGTTGAGTACATTTACACCCTCTTGCAGAGATCTGTGGTTGCTGGTAATGAGTGCAGCATCATCGGCATATAGGAAATCACTTAGATGCGATACTGTGGCAGACTTGGTCTTTAGTCTACGCAGGTTGAACAGCTTGCCATCTTGTTTATGGCGGATGTTGATGCCAAAGTCGAACATTGACTGGTGAACATTTACTGCAACTGTTTACTCAGTCATTCAGATTGAGCTCCTTCTAGATGCTGTACATACTCTAGACCAGACAAGTGCCTCCAAAAAGTTTGAGTGAGTGGAGGGCATTTTAGTGAGGTCTTTTCGGAATGCTGTGAGTTAAGTTCAATGTTTTTTTTGTTGTTGTTGTTTGTTTGGGGTTTTTTTTGTGCCTGATCTTGTAAACCCCTCGTACACATGAATAGTCAGTGCCCCCAAAATGCACTGTTGCTTTGGCGTTGTGTAAGCACTGTAAGTCAAAATGCGTAGACTTTTTTTTATTATTATTATTTTTTTGGTGCCTGAGGTCCTGGGGAAGTGGAATCTTAAGAGATGTTTTAATGTTTGAATGCTGAAATGGGGAAAAAAAATAAACTTGTTGCAATGCTACACGTGTCGTCAACTTGATTCAAGATAGTCTCTGGTCTCATATCTAGAGTATTTTACTAATTACAGGTCACAAAAGGAGAATCTTTTAAGCTAGCAATGCTTAGTTGTAGAATTTAACAATCCTGATATTAGTATATTTATCTTAAATTCAGTTTTTACTGCTAAGACTTTGTCATGAATTTAAGTGAAATACCCTTAAAATGAAATAAATAAAAATGAATTGAACGGGGGCGTCATGGCTCAGGTGGATAAGGCGCCATACCATAAATCCATGGACCCGGGTTCGATTCCGACCCGAGGTCATTTCCCAATCCCTCCCCGTCTCTCTCCTGCTCATTTCCTGTCTCTACACTGTCCTATCCAATAAAGGTGGAAAAGGCCCCAAAAAAAAATCTTTAAAAAAATGGCTAAATGTAAGAAGTACAGTCTTGTTATAAGAACTATTTTGATTATTTTGAGTTAATCAGATTTCGCATAATAAGTTCCCCAATCTTATTTTGGAATTATTTCATCTAAAAACAGGTTAGATTTTTCTTCTTACTTTAAGAAATCTTACCAAGTCAAATTTGACTAGTTCCATTGGCAGATTTTTTTCACCTGATTCAAGCAAATATGCTTTGTTTTAATTTTTTATTTCTTATTTTTGAAAGGCCATTTTTTGCAGTGTGTCATTGGTGGATCTTCCAGCTCTGAAACTGCATTGTGCCTCTGGGTAGTACTGTTCGACATGGGGCCATATCCGGTTAAGGATGAGTTTAGCGTAGAGTTTTCCTACGATGGAAAGTAGAGTGATCCCTCTGTAATTACCACAAATGAAGTGACAGTTCTTCTTAAACAGAGTGATGATGGTACCGTCTTTGAACTCCTGTGGCACCCTTTCTTCTTGCCAAATATGCAGAAGTAGCTCATGCAGTTGAGATGGTAGAGGACGCCCGCCGGTCTTGAGGACTTCACAGGGAATGCCGTCTGGACCAGGGGCTTTGTCATTTGATAGTTTTTTTAAAGCCTTCTCCATTTCTGCCATAGTAGGTGGCTCAGCAAGCTCAGTTTGCACCTCCTCCTGCAGAATGTCGTCTAGGACTGACAGATTTGCTGTGTCCTGGTGGTTAAGGAGAGTGGAGAAATATTCTTGCCAGCGTACCAGTATAGCATCCTTTTCAGTAAGTCTATTGCCCTCAGAGTTGTTGATAGGGGTAAGACCAGACGAGCATCTTTGGGAGATCAGTTTCACTGCCTTAAAGAAACCTTCAGAATCATGCCTGTCAGCAAGGGTCTCAATTCCGCGAGCTCGATCCAGCCACCACTGATTTTGCAGGCGGCGCAGCTCCCGTTGGCAGGAATTTCTTGCTCTTCTGTACCGTTGGCGGGATGCAGGAGTGTCATTTTGGAGAACCTGTTGGAAAGCTGCCTGTTTTTACTTGAGAAGGTTGTTGATGAAGATGTTGTTCTCATCGAACCAGTCCCGATGATTCCTTTTAGCAAAGCCAACTGTCTCACTAGCAGAAGCATAGAGAGCCTCTAGGAGGGTTTTGCAGTGTTGATCTAAAGTTCCCTTTTTCAGTTTAAGGTCCGATGTATGTTCGGCAAGCCTCTGTTGTAGTTGGTTGCTGAACTCGGGCAATTTCAGACGAGCAGCGTTGAGGCGGCACAGACCAGATCTCTTTTTGCAAGACATTGCATGGAAGCGTAGTTGTAGTCATGCGCAAACAAGTCTGTGGTCAGTCCAGCAGTCTGCACTGTGTCGGACGCGGGAGTCAACGAGGTCCGACCTGAAGTGTTGGCGAATAATAATATAGTCGATCGTATGCCAGCGCTTGGATCTTGGGTGCATCCATGCGCCTTTATGAATGTCAGAGTGGGAGAACAGTGTGTTGGAGACAGTAAGACCAAACTGGGTGCAAAGTTCGAGCAACATAATCCCCTGATCATTTTCCTGACCGAGGCCATGAGGGCTGATAACATTTGGCCAAGTCACGTGGTCGCACCCAACCCTTGCGTTGAAATCTCCAAGAAGAAAAAGTCGGTCGTTTCTGGGAACCCCCAAGAGAACATCTGTAAGTTGATCGTAGAAGCGGGTCCTTTCCTCGAAGGGTCTCTTGAATGTTGGGGCATAGACACTGATGATAGTTGCGTGACAGGTCTAGTCTAGCTTGATGCGCATGCACATTATGTGCGAATTGATCCCTTTCCAGCTGACCAGGAGCGGGCGTAGTTGGTTCTTCACTGCTATTGCAACGCCTTCTTGCTTAACCTCGTCACGGCTTCTACCAGAGTGTATGAAAGTGTAGGAACCATCAATGAATTCCCCTTCTTCTGGAATGCGGCATTCACTCAAACAAGCAATATCTATATTGAGGCGTTCAAGCTCGGCTGATACCAGGGCAGATCTGCGCTCGTGAGCTTGGCGATTGGATGTAGTAGCATCTGACAACGTTCTTACATTCCAAGATGCTAGTTTGATCTGCTTCATGAAATTTCTGCGGGCATGTTTGGGCTTTTCGGAGCCATTGGGTCCTTGCGGCTTTGCCATTAGCTCGTCATTGACGCGTTTCTGCTGCCTTAGCGTGGGTCGCAGGTTGATGTCTATAGTCGTTTGAATAAGGTCTGTAGCGGGTAGAGAAAACACAGTCAGGGGCTGCTAACCCCTGCCCGTGGGTGAGTAGGCTGCCCTCTTCCGTACTCACGTCCCCCAAAGGCATTGGCGTAATAGTGAACTCGTAGGAGATGCATATCTATCGCATCATCAGCCTCCAGGGCGGTCAAGTATACAACGGTCAGTGGGCTGACCCAAACTGGGACTGACCTGATGATTTTCCTCGAGGTTGTCTCCTGAAGCCTTTCCCAAACCAGGTATAGCCACAAGGCAGTGGAGGTTTGGAATCAGGGTTTTCCTTCCCCTAGGTGAACTGCCGACCGAGGCTAATGAGCTCCACCTACCCAAAGGGAATATACCGTCCCTCACTCGGTCCCTGGTGTAACGTTTTGTCTAATACAGGTGCACCACGTGTAGGTAGTTATACAGGAATTAGTTGACCAGAGCCGTGAAGAGTAGTCACCCTATGCACCCATACAATAAGTAGAGAAAAAAGTAGAGTAAGTAGAGAAAAACAAAATGGTAGAGTGTCTTGGTGAACTAACCAAGGGCGAAATAAAAACTCAACTCGAAAACAAAACCCCCAAAAAAGCAGCAAAATATGGAATGAAAGTATTTGATGGTAAGAATGTATATTTTTTTATTTTTCAAGAATTATTATTATTGCATTTTTCACAAATTGCTACTGTCATTTCACCAGTTTGTTTACATTCTAAACGGAAATGATTTTGTTGGACGTTTTGTAAAATTAAACGAGACCGTGAATGACAGCATAGCTCAATCCGGCTCACTGCGTCTAGTCCAGAAGGAACGATCAAGTGGGCCACCTTGTGCAATAAATGTTGCAAGCTATATACACTATTCAGGATATATATACACCATAGAAGCTATATACACCCTAGGAATACCAACCTATTTGCGAGAAACAATCCAAAATGGTGAGGAATTGACTGAGAAGAAGCAATTTTTGTTGAACTGCTCACTAAGGCTTAATTAGTCCATAATTTCATTAATAATTGTAATGAAGCAAATATGGGTAGAAGTTATATGCACCCTAGGTACCCCTACCTTCATGCCAGAAAGAATCAAAATCGGTGAAGAATTGAGGAAGTAGCGATTTGTGTGGAAACTGCTCGTTAGGGATTGATTGATGACACCATACCTTCATTATTAATTGCAATTATGCAAATTTGGATAGAAGCCACATGCACCCCAGGCAGACCTATCTTCCTGCCAAAAAGGATAAAAATTGGTGAAGACTTGAGAGAGAAAAAGTGATTTTTGTGAAATGTGGACACCGCCGGATGGATGACGGTCAACACATGATGGTGTAAGCTCATCACCTGTCGGCCAGATGAGATAATAATAATCATAAAGAACACTAACAAAATACAAATACAGCACAAAAAGCATCAATTTTAGGTGTGTCAGACAGTGGCACTTCTCCTGTCTTGAGACGATATCACATAAGAACATCGTCCCTGGTGTTACTGTCGTTGGTGTAATGGCCTAGGACAAAACTCTAGTAACTTAAAGTAATGGCGCCAAATAGAACATGAAAACGTAATTTAAAAAAAAACTTTTTTGGTCAAAATTCACCATATTCTTAGAATCACCCATGTACACCATTCGTCCTTTCTCTAACATGGTAAAATCGTTTGTTTTCATTACCCGAATAATGGCAATATCAGTGATAATTCAGGATTATGTGAGATTTTAATCAATCTGTACACCTGTGAGAAGATGCTCAACAGCTGTATAAATGCGCTGAGGAGAGATCCTGATTCCTCCACATCTGTTTTACATTTTAATCAAGCAGCACATAAGTGTTTCAGCATCCAAACTGCTGAGCAGACCAAAAATCATTAGAGATAAACCAGTGAGACAGAGAAGCTCTCGACATCACAACCGCAAACTCCTTCGTCTGGCAATCTGTCAGCTTTCCAGCATACATGAGGTTATTAAAACTCTCCCGTCCAACTGTAATCAATGAACAAGTTCTCTGATTTGTATTTCCTCCGCCTGGACGTGTTGCAAATTCAGTGTGGTCCCGAGGCAAACCGCCTTCTTCTGTACCTTCACAGCAGAGATGGTAATTGCCGCTTTAAACCGTGGGAATGAGTACCTCCCGGTCCGTGACATTCACTTGGAACATCATTACGTGCATTTCCCAACTTCTGACAATGATCCTAATGCACCTGACAGAGGAATTAAATGGGTAGGGATCAAGGGCACTCAGCTGGAACTTTTCCTAATAAATCTGCCTGCTCTGACCCTCTGGTTATTACGGCAAGTGAGAGAAGTGAGGGAAAAAAGTAATTGGCCTGAAGGGTGCAGCTGGATGAAAGGCTGGAAGTAGAAGTAAGAAGTATGGACAGACTGAAACGAGAGAAGTGTTGGGACTGCAAAAGCAGACCAGATGAAAAAAAAACAGAATATCCAAAAAGAAAGAGTGGGGGACAAGAGGGCGAGAAAATAAAATGACAGTTCTGAGAATAACCAAGGAAGTTGGACAGATATGGAGAGACATGGTAAAAGAAAAGAAAGGAGGGCTGGGAGGGCTGGAAGATGAGAACTGAGAGGGAGGACAGGCACTTCAGGAAGTCTGAAGGGATGAAAATAGCAGTATATCAAGGAGAACGTGAATAGAGATGTGGGGGGGAAATTTAAAACAGGTTAAAGAGACCAATGTGAGCTGCCTGGTCTAGAAACATTCATCCTCATCTGCAGGGAAATCAGCTCCAATCTGGGGGGTTGTCAGCTTTGTGCCAGCAGGCCCTGCTCCCAACCACATGGACGATCTCACACACACATGCATAAATCTACCCCCTATCCTGACACATTAATCTCCCCTTTAAATGCATCATTGCATCCAAACACAATGCAGCACATACCGTACTAGATTATCACTGGCTCCTACTATTTTTAATGTTCGCTTTCTCTCTGTTCATTCCTTTCTTCATTCTCTCTTGTTCTGTTCTTTGTTTTCTGCCAAAAAAAAGCCCAATTATGTCTCAAGCAGCACTGCAAATTCGAGTGGACACTAAATCAGGAGCTGGGGCAGAGCCACGGGCGGCCATCTGTCTAAGTTGGCGTGGATGAAAGGGACACTACTTTGATCAAAGCGCCCTCGGTGTCCAGATGGAGAGGTTTTTCCGCTACCTGATCATCAGCTAACCGTGGCAGTGCAGAGCACGACTCCAATGCATTTGTAGCCAGTGGGCCATTATTAAACAAAAAAAAAACTGGCAACAAGGCCACTGGATATCTGTGAATCATTCACACGCCAGACTGCAGTCCAGCACACAGAGCCATACATCAGTATAATAACCACATGCACTTTCACTTCTTGAAGGTATCTCATCTGTAACGTATGTCACACATGAATGGCCATTTAGATCCAAAGCTGGATTAAATGTACTGCTGATTTCACACTGCGTATCAGCGTTCAACTTTCTCTTCAGTGTTCTTTACACAGAGTGCACATGTGATTTAGCTCTTAAACAGAGATTCGTGAAAAGTATCTGAGTTTAAAGCAAGACTGCCTTTCGATTTCATAAAATCAGTGAAATTTAGTTGCATCTGAAATGTGCTCATTGTGATACATGTTTATTTCTGTAATATCTCACAAAATATCAGGCCATTCTGTGGCTGGGAAGTTATTTAGTTTGAGGGGATTGAACAAATAATATGCATGAAATCACTCACTTCGCGCAGTCAAGCAGACAGAGGAAGTCCGTGTGTGTGCGCGCGCATGTGCAGGTTTACCTTTGACATCATTCTGTCACTAAACGAACAGCTGATCACACCGAGGTGCTCGCTGAGCGCCAATATTTATTAGGTTTGGTCCTGCGTTTCCCTTCCTTCATATATAACATAACGTCTTTTCTTCTCGCTTTCTTTCCGTTACTGTAGTCGGTCTCTCACATTTCATTCGCACACTCGCGTCCTCCATTTTTCTCTCCTGTTTCAAATTTGTATCCCACAATGCCTTGCGCAAATGGGGAAAGCCCACCATGTCATGCATGACGTAGTATCTTGTATTGGGTCATGGTGAAGCAGGAAAAAATAGCGGAGAATTTAGGGCCACGTGGCCTTAAATTCATTAATTGTTCCATTTTTAAAAACCTAATAAAATTAGAAGTCTGTGATTCGAATTCAGTAGCTTTCAGTCCACTAAACAAAAATAATTGGGTGTCAGGGAAAATTCTTTTTATGACTTACACTTGAAGAATCTGAAAGTCAGTCTAGCTTTAAACCACAGTTAAGCACAATGTACTCAAAAAATACTCAAGGTCCTCAAGATATCTATATGTATTGGGCGGAGGATATTTATTTCTTTATTTCAATTCCACGCTGTCAAAACACATCTTTATGCTCATCTATCTGACACTAGTAAGAGAAGATGTTTAACTTCAACTGAAGTCCAGCAACAAACAACAAAATAAATCCTTCCAGAGAGAGAGACATAAATCTTTTTAAAAAAAATTATTCACACTGCCAGTGATTCATTCATTTGTTTCACTCACAGCCGTCTTATAGTCAGTGGAGTGTGTAGGGTGAACTTACTGAGTAAAATCAGATTAGTAGCTCATCCGGACGGCAGGTGATGAGTTTATGCCATCATGTGTCGTCATCATCTGTCCAGCATTGTCCACATTTCACGAAAATCGCTTCTTCTCTCTGAATTCTTCACCAATTTTTATTCTTTTTGGCAGGAAGGTAGGTCTGCCTGGGGTGCATATAGCTTCTACCTAAATTTGCATAACTGCAATTAATAATGAAGATATGGAGTAATTAATCAATCTCTAATGAGCAGTTTCCACACAAATCATTTCTTCTTCCTCAATTCTTCACCGATTTTGATTCTTTCTGGCATGAAGGTAGGGGTACCTAGGGTGCTTGTCACTTCTCCCCAGATTTGCTTAATTACAATTATTAATGAAGTTATGGACTAATTAAGCCTTAATGAGCAGTTCAATAAAAATTGCTTCTTCTCTGTCAATTCCTCGCCGTTTTGGATTTTTTCTGGAAAATATTTGGGCTGGACTGGTTGAGAGTAGAACTGCACAGGGTGGCCCACTTTAGATCATTCTTTCTGGACTAGATGGGGCCAGAGTGAGCTATGCCATCATTGACAGTCTCATTATACACACACTGCTGAATACAACCAAATAAAATTCATCCACTCAACAAAATAAGGTGGATATGAAACTTCTCCACATGTCAGTTTTTAAAGGATTATTGATTAAAGAGGTTTGTTTACTTATTTACTGATTGACTGATTTAGTATTTTCCCTCCATTTTCTCCCTACCTTGGTCACCTGCGAATTCCCACCCACTAGCCAGCTCTGCCCTATCACACAACAGCTACAACTAGGTAAACTAAAGGCTAACACTTGCTTCCTCTGAGACGTGGAAAGCCACACAACCCAAATGCATTTTGTTTTCCAAACTGCTGCTCATGCTGCATCACAGGGCAGTGTAACACACTTTCAGAAAAAAGCGCTATCTACCCCCTTCCACATACATGAGCTCACAGAAGGCCACAATTCACTAGTTTTACTGTGACTGACAAGGTGAAAAGAGTACGCCCCTCCTATTCAGAGAACACAGCTAGTTTTGCTCACTAAATTTATCAGAATTCAGTCTTGTGACCTCTCAGCAATAGCACAAACACTTTTCTGTTGCGACACTCAGGAATTTCATCTTTCTATGGTTCCTTATATTACTGTGCTCAGCAGTAAATACTCAGTAAGTTTTCTAAAATCATCACGGGGTTAAAAATACACACACACACACACACACTTAGATTATTAATTCAGTGGTGCTGAAAGTTCCAAAATGTCTTTTAACTTGCCAAGGCCTCTTAACTTCCTGTTAGTGATTGTGCTTGACTAAAGCTGGTAATTTCATTGTATACAACATAAAAAGGGTGTGTTTGACATCACTTGTTGTATTGACCAACACATCGTACAATAGGAAAGTCCAAGGAGCTCGGTGCAGATCTGAGAAGAAGGATTTACACAACTCAGGAATGTCTCTTTGAGCCATTTCTAAACAAGTGCACATTCCAAGATCATCAGTTCAAACAATTGTATGTTACTACAAGTTATTCAGAGGTGTAGCCATTTTGCCAAGCCACTTTGCTGGAAGAAAACCCAAACTGACCACATGGACAAAGAAAGAGCCTTATGGAGGAAAGTTTTATGGTCAGATAAAGTTGTTTGGCCACAATAACCAGAGGTACAGAGGAACACTGCAGCAACTGTTAAGCATGGTGGTGGTAGTATCATGCTCTGGGACTGTTTTACTGCCAGTGGAACTGGATGGAATGTGGATGGAATAAGGAACAGGAGAACTACCTCAGAATTCTTCAGCGTAACTTCAAACTATCTGAAACCTGGACACAGTTGGGTGTTCCAACAGGAAAATGACTCCAAATATACATTGGTTGTAGAATGGATAAAGCAGGCTGACATTAAATCCTGGCCTTAACCCTATTGTGCCAGGAAACACACAAATTTAATTAAACTCTACCAATTCTGCCAAGAAGAGTGGCCAAATATCCAACCCGAATTCTGCCAAAACCTTGTTGATGGCTATCAAAAGTGTCTGGTCAAGGTGAAACTTAGTAAGGGACATTTAACCAAATATTAGGTGTGCTATATGTATATTTTTCACGCTGTGTGTATAATTTTGGCCATGTTGATATCAGAAAACCCAAAATAAACTAAAACTTCTATACTAAATTCTTGTTTTTTTTAATTAAAGATGTATGTTGTACAATCATTCTACCACAGAAAAAGAGCAGTTCAAAGAAATCACTGAAAGCCCAATTCGCCATGATATTCACATCTATGAATGTAAACTTATGACAGCCAGTAGTCAGTACAATCTCTCTGAAATTATTAAAAATGTATTGTCTACCAGCAGATCATGTTACTTCCAAAAGCTGAAACATGCAGGCATCACAGAGCCATATAATTTACCCACAAATATATTTATTTATTATTTATTCTGCACACTGCTCTCATGCTCTGTGTGTGTTTGTGAGTGTGTGCACGTGTTCACTAATCCAGATGGATTAAATGCAGAAAAGGAATTTGGCTGTGCTTGAGTGTACATGTGACAAAAATAAAAGCTTCTTCTTCTTCGTTTACCCACAAATGTATTTATTCCATTTGAAAACTGTTTGGCAAACCAGCTACCAGATTTGGGACACTGTGACATCCTGAACTATTTAGTATTTGGGACTTCTAAATACATCAGAGATGTTAAACACTTACAAAAGTACAGATGTCTACCAATATTTCAAGGCAGGTTTTGTGCTGGAATGTTATGGTAAATCCCCGATAAAGAAAAATTCCTTATTATGATAAAGGTAAGCTCAAATGTGGATTTTTAATAGTAATAAACAAGCCAGGGCTGAGATCTAGCATATTTTATGGTGTTTAGCCTTGTCTACATTATCAGTGCATAACAAACATGCTACTATTCGAGCCAAGCATTAGGTCTAATAAAATATATCGCGTCCAAAGCCCACATTTATATTTCACACTGACCTGATATAAAATGTTCTCCACACACACGGGGATATTTTTTTTTATCATCCAGTCTTCCTGTTTAACTGCAGCTTACCATTTTTCTCATCTTTTTGGGGTCTCCAGGAAGCAGTGAAAAGCTAAACCAGGTTTATCTCCACATCTGTTATTACATCCAAAAGCACTACAGGTCTCTGGCATTGTTCTTTTAGAAGGAACTAATACAAGTTTATCTGTAGATGTTTACCGAATTGGGCTTTCAATCACTCGCGTACACTTGTGCTGGTCGCTAGCAAACACAAAGCTCACCAGGCGACATGGCCATGTAAACAAATCCATGATGATGTCACATGAAAACATTGAAAAATAGCTGGTAGGGTTGCTCTTGAGATCCAATTTGTTTGAAACTGTATTATCACTTGATTATATTTTCTGGCTGGTTGATATTGTATCAAAGTTTCAGAGTATGTCAACTGTTATATAATTAACAAGCTACACACATTTTACACAAAAATATCAATGTCTAATCAACATGAAGTTGTTTAAGTCGCATTTCATTATAATGCCTGCATGATTTTTCCTGGAAAGATTTTCATTTAGTAACAATACAAAAGCAGAGCTGTGCTGTACTGTCCTGTGCACAGTTTGCGGTCTGTGTGAGATATAAAGATGCAGCTCCGTTAATTAAAAATTATATATATATATATATATATATATATATATATATATATATATATATATATATATGCTCCTCTTTTTCATATTTGTATCTGTATCTGTTTATAACACAATTTGTTCATTCTGAATAATGTATTCATATTCGCCTACATCCCAAATGAACGCTATTGTTATTGTACAGTATTAATCTGTTCTTGAGAAGACACTAATAAGCAGGCAAATTGGTTTTATTCGAAACTGGTGGAAGTTTGGCGTGTTGCATTCCTAATTTATTCTCATCCCTACAAACTAATTATCGTCACTCTTGACAAATGGAAAAGCATCTGCTTTTAATTCCCCACAGTAACCACTTAAACAGATTGTATGTCGTTTTATTTAGAGTCTATGTAAGAACAGGTAAAACTGTTTATCTCTAAATGAGCTTTCTGCTCACTCACAGCAGGCTGTAAATTCAATTTATAGTTTAGATTCATAGACGTACAGTACTGTGCAAAAGTCTTAGGTACCCTGTTTTTTTTGTTGTTGTTGTTGTTGTTGTTGTTTTTTTACATACAAACTTTTTTATAGATTTCTTTTTTATAAGTTTTACATTATCGAGTTAGTCCAAAAACATTTTAGAGTTTCAGATGTTCTTTTTTTTCCAGCACAAAATGAAATGTTACAGAGGAAAAAAATTGTATCTGAGCAGCATATTACATAAGAGAGCCCTTTTCACATTAAAAGAAAACATAATGAAGGCTAATGGAAAATTTTTGCTGCAAAATTAAGAAGCGAGTGGGACAAAGTGCCCACAAGAACTGTGGCTGGTTCTGCAAGATGCTCAGTAAAACCTACAGCTCATTTCTTTATAAAACTGCACGGTGGTGTAGTGGTTTGCACGGTCGCCTCACAGCAAGAAAGTTCTGGGTTTGAACCCAGTGGCCGGTGAGGGCCTTTCTGTGTGGAGTTTGCATGTTCTCCCCGTGTCTGCGTGGGTTTCCTCCGGGTGCTCCGGTTTCCCCCACAATCCAAAGACATGCAGTTAGGTTGACGTGGGGCGGCCTTGGGCTGAGGTGCCCTTGAGCAAGGACCCCTGACTGCTCCCCGGGCGCTTTGGTGTGGCTGCCCACTACTCTGGGTGTGTGTGTTCACTGCTTCAGATGGGTTAAATGCAGAGGATGAATTTCACTGTGCTTGAAGTGTGCATGTGACGAATAAAGGTTTCTTCTTCATCGGACCTGAGACTACTTTTTTTTTTTAAAAGCAAAGGGTCGTCTCACACCAAATATTGACTTTGTTTCATTTACTATAGCTTACTGTTTATAGTATTTTTTTTAATGTTGAAACATTTAATTTCATTATTTTTAAGTCATTTTTGGTCTACAGCATTTCTTTACATGTGCCTAAGACTTGTACAGCACTGTACCTGTATATGTACTGTTTATACACATGGATTAGCAATAACCACAGTGTATAGATTACAGATAACATAGCTAATACAGTTCTAAAACTGCTAGCACTTTTAGTGTAAATAAATTGACATTACATACCCCAAAAAAAAAAACCCAGAAAATATTTGAAAATAAAATGTCTGTTCAATTTTTTTTAAACACAATTTGAGTAAACGTCAGTGTGGGTGAAGTTATTTGCAGCACCTGAGTTTATTTAGCATTTATTTAGCTAGCTAATTACTTCACACATTCATAGCTCTGATAGCTGGCATGTATGTAAGCAAAAATTAGAGCATACGTTCTAGCTAGCTAATTACTTCACACATCCATAGCTTTGACAACTGGCATGTATGTAAATGGTAATTAGAGCAAACCTACATGCTAGCTAGCTAAGTACCTCACACATTCATGGCTCTGATAGCTGGCATGTATGTAAGGAATAGTTAGAGCAAACGTACATGCTAGCTAGCTAATTACCTCACACATCCATAGCTTTGACAGCTGGCATGTATGTAAATGGTAATTAGAGCACACACATACATGCTAGCTAGCTAAGTACCTCACACATTCATAGCTTTGACAGCTGGCATGTATGTAAATGGTAATTAGAGCACACACATCCATGCTAGCTAGCTAAGTACCTCACACATTCATAACTCTGATAGCTGGCATATATGTAAATGGTAATTAGAGCAAACATACATGCTAGCTAGCTAATTACCTCACACATTCATAGCTTTGACAGCTGTCATGTAGGTAAATGGTAGAGCACACACATCCATGCTAGCTAGCTAAGTACCTCACACATTCATGGCTCTGATAGCCGGCATGTATGTAAGCAAAAAATTAGAGCACACATACATGCTAGCTAGCTAATTACCTCACACATCCATAGCTTTGACAACTGGCATGTATGTAAATGGTAATTAGAGCAAACCTACATGCTAGCTAGCTAAGTACCTCACACATTCATGGCTCTGATAGCTGGCATGTATGTAAGGAATAGTTAGAGCAAACGTACATGCTAGCTAGCTAATTACCTCACACATCCATAGCTTTGACAGCTGGCATGTATGTAAATGGTAATTAGAGCACACACATACATGCTAGCTAGCTAAGTACCTCACACATTCATAGCTTTGACAGCTGGCATGTATGTAAATGGTAATTAGAGCACACACATCCATGCTAGCTAGCTAAGTACCTCACACATTCATAACTCTGATAGCTGGCATGTATGTAAGGAATAGTTAGAGCACATGTACATGCTAGCTAGCTAATTACCTCACACATCCATAGCTTTGACAGCTGGCATGTAGGTAAATTGTAATTAGAGCACACATACATGCTAGCTAGCTAAGTACCTCACACATTCATGGCTCTGATAGCTGGCATGTATGTAAGGAATAGTTAGAGCACACGTACATGCTAGCTAGCTAATTACCTCACACATACATAGCTTTGACAGCTGGCATGTATGTAAATGGTAATTAGAGCAAACCTACATGCTAGCTAGCTAATTACCTCACACATCCATAGCTTTGACAGCTGACATGTATGTAAATGGTAATTAGAGCACACACATACATGCTAGCTAGCTAAGTACCTCACACATTCATAACTCTGATAGCTGGCATGTATGTAAGGAATAGTTAGAGCGCATGTACATGCTAGCTAGCTAATTACCTCACACATCCATAGCTTTGACAGCTGGCATGTAGGTAAATTGTAATTAGAGCACACATACATGCTAGCTAGCTAAGTACCTCACACATTCATGGCTCTGATAGCTGGCATGTATGTAAGGAATAGTTAGAGCACACGTACATGCTAGCTAGCTAATTACCTCACACATACATAGCTTTGACAGCTGGCATGTATGTAAATGGTAATTAGAGCAAACCTACATGCTAGCTAGCTAATTACCTCACACATCCATAGCTTTGACAGCTGGCATGTAGGTAAATTGTAATTAGAGCACACATACATGCTAGCTAGCTAAGTACCTCACACATTCATAGCTCTGATAGCTTGCATGTATGTAAGGAATAGTTAGAGCACACGTACATGCTAGCTAGCTAATTACCTCACATTCATAGCTCTGATAGCTGGCATGTATGTAAATTATATTATAATTAGAGCATGCATACATGCTAGCTAGCTAATTACCTCACACATCCATAGCTTTGACAGCTGGCATGTATGTAAATGGTAATTAGAGCACACACATACATGCTAGCTAGCTAATTACCTCACACATCCATAGCTTTGACAGCTGGCATGTAGGTAAATTGTAATTAGAGCACACATACATGCTAGCTAGCTAAGTACCTCACACATTCATAGCTCTGATAGCTGGCATGTATGTAAGGAATAGTTAGAGCACACGTACATGCTAGCTAGCTAATTACCTCACATTCATAGCTCTGATAGCTGGCATGTATGTAAATTATATTATAATTAGAGCATACATAGATGCTAGCTAGCTAATTACCTCACACAATCATAGCTTTGACAGCTGGCATGTATGTAAATGGTAATTAGAGCAAACCTACATGCTAGCTAGCTAAGTACCTCACACATTCATGGCTCTGATAGCTGGCATGTATGTAAGGAATAGTTAGAGCAAACGTACATGCTAGCTAGCTAATTACCTCACACATCCATAGCTTTGACAGCTGGCATGTATGTAAATGGTAATTAGAGCACACACATACATGCTAGCTAGCTAAGTACCTCACACATTCATAGCTTTGACAGCTGGCATGTATGTAAATGGTAATTAGAGCACACACATCCATGCTAGCTAGCTAAGTACCTCACACATTCATAACTCTGATAGCTGGCATGTATGTAAGGAATAGTTAGAGCACATGTACATGCTAGCTAGCTAATTACCTCACACATCCATAGCTTTGACAGCTGGCATGTAGGTAAATTGTAATTAGAGCACACATACATGCTAGCTAGCTAAGTACCTCACACATTCATGGCTCTGATAGCTGGCATGTATGTAAGGAATAGTTAGAGCACACGTACATGCTAGCTAGCTAATTACCTCACACATACATAGCTTTGACAGCTGGCATGTATGTAAATGGTAATTAGAGCAAACCTACATGCTAGCTAGCTAATTACCTCACACATCCATAGCTTTGACAGCTGACATGTATGTAAATGGTAATTAGAGCACACACATACATGCTAGCTAGCTAAGTACCTCACACATTCATAACTCTGATAGCTGGCATGTATGTAAGGAATAGTTAGAGCGCATGTACATGCTAGCTAGCTAATTACCTCACACATCCATAGCTTTGACAGCTGGCATGTAGGTAAATTGTAATTAGAGCACACATACATGCTAGCTAGCTAAGTACCTCACACATTCATGGCTCTGATAGCTGGCATGTATGTAAGGAATAGTTAGAGCACACGTACATGCTAGCTAGCTAATTACCTCACACATACATAGCTTTGACAGCTGGCATGTATGTAAATGGTAATTAGAGCAAACCTACATGCTAGCTAGCTAATTACCTCACACATCCATAGCTTTGACAGCTGGCATGTAGGTAAATTGTAATTAGAGCACACATACATGCTAGCTAGCTAAGTACCTCACACATTCATAGCTCTGATAGCTTGCATGTATGTAAGGAATAGTTAGAGCACACGTACATGCTAGCTAGCTAATTACCTCACATTCATAGCTCTGATAGCTGGCATGTATGTAAATTATATTATAATTAGAGCATGCATACATGCTAGCTAGCTAATTACCTCACACATCCATAGCTTTGACAGCTGGCATGTATGTAAATGGTAATTAGAGCACACACATACATGCTAGCTAGCTAAGTACCTCACACATTCATAGCTCTGATAGCTGGCATGTATGTAAGGAATAGTTAGAGCGCATGTACATGCTAGCTAGCTAATTACCTCACACATCCATAGCTTTGACAGCTGGCATGTAGGTAAATTGTAATTAGAGCACACATACATGCTAGCTAGCTAAGTACCTCACACATTCATAGCTCTGATAGCTGGCATGTATGTAAGGAATAGTTAGAGCACACGTACATGCTAGCTAGCTAATTACCTCACATTCATAGCTCTGATAGCTGGCATGTATGTAAATTATATTATAATTAGAGCATACATAGATGCTAGCTAGCTAATTACCTCACACAATCATAGCTTTGACAGCTGGCATGTATGTAACACATGTAGGCTACATGCTAGCTGGCTAGTTACCCCCTTGGTGGTGTCCTAATATAGAGTAAAGAGTAACTCCATCATGTATTAATTTTCTGTTTGTGTTAAATTACTTAGCCCATGTTAGCTAACCTGTGCCCAGATGATGTACAGTAAATAGTGGACGAGTACTTTATGAAAAAAAGAAGCCATTTAATGTTGAAGCTTTTTCTCCTCTACTTTTTCTTATGCTATTTTACTGAAGTACAAGAAAGGAAACATTCTCTTTGCAAAGTACTTATTCAAGGTCAGTGTGTTGCAAGGCAGTCGAGACTTTCCAGCCACCTGGTTTTATAGAAGAGGTTCATTTTTTATACGGCCTCTCCATTTTTAATGCAACGCTCGTCACAGGCTAACGATCCACTCACTCTGCCCTCCCAAAAGTCGGTACAGCCAAGGTCACATGCTGCGTGTCTTCGCTACGACTGGCAGATCACTGCATCTGAGCAACAGAGAGAAAGAGAGAATAAAGAGAGAATAAAGAGCCAGAAATTGAAAGGGGAGAGACAATGAAGAAACAGAGAGAGCATGTAAAGAAAGAGACAGAGAGAGATTCCAGTGAGACAGAGAAATAGCAGGAGAGAAAGACAGAAAGAGAAAATGAAGAGAAGGGCAGAGAGAAAAGAGACAGAATGAAAAGAGAGACAGGAGACAGAGAAATGGACAAAGAGAAATACAGAGACAAGCAGAGAGAGAGAGAAATAACAGGAGAGAAAGACAGACAAAGAGAGAAAAAGAGACAGAAATAGAAAAGGGAGAAAGAAACTGAAGAAACAGAGAGAGAATGAAAGAGAGACAGAGCAGATCAAGTGAGACACAGTAAGAGAGAGAGAGAGAGAAATAGGAAAGGGAGAGAATGAAAAGAGAGATAGAGAGGATCAAGTGAGACAGAATGAGACAGAGAGAGAGAGTCAGACAGACAGAGAGAAGAATAAAGGGATAGAAACAGAAAAGGGAGAAAGACAGAACAAAAAGAGAGAATCGAGTGAGAGAGAAATAGACAAAGAGAAATTACAGAGACAAGCAGAGAGAGAGAGAGAGAGAGAGAGAGAGAGCTCTGACTGATCAGAGGGACTGAAGGATGAATAAAGGAGAATGGCAAAATGATGGAGGGATAAAAGAAGCAGCTCATGAATGATCTGGGAGTAGACTGTGTCCTGTTTCATTCCTCCTCAACCCTCTAAGGCAGGGGTGCCCAAATTGATCCATAAAGGGCCATGTGGCTGCAGGTTTTCATTCCAGCCATGCAGCAGCACCCTGATTTGGCTTATTTGACTGTGTGAAGACAGTTCAGTTGATTGAATGAGCCAAATCAGGTGTGCTGCTGCATGGCTGGAATGAAAACCTGCAGCCACATGGCCCTTTATGGATCAATTTGGGCACCCCTGTTCTAAGGTGTCTCTGCTTTGCTGAGTTTGTACTCTGTGTGTGTGTGTGTGTGTGTGTGTGTGAGAGAGAGAGAGAGAGAGAGAGAGAGTGTGTGTGTATCAGTCCACTGAGTTTGTCAAGGGACTGTGTTCTGGAGACAAATATCATAAATATTCTTCATCCTGCATGTTAGCATGAAATTAAAATTTTACACTTTGCACAAAGCCGTGAGAAACATCTGCTGATGCATGCAGTACATCTCAGCTCCCCAAAGACTCCTCGTATACATCAGATCTGATTCTCTTACCATTTACTTCAATGAGAACGCGTTTATTTTCCTATAACTGCATGTCCTCTTATAGTACAGCAGCATTCCAACAACTATCATCTCTAATTTATTAAAGAATGACATGCCTTTGTTTTTGTTTTTTTAAATCAGTTTTTAGTTCAGTTTTTAATGTTGTGCAAAATCCGCAAGATACTTTAGTTCTATAACAGCAATAATCAGTCATTCCCTCTTTCTTTTCTCTCTGGATGTTAAGAAGACCTCAAAAAAATGCAGCTTGTCATGTGACTGAAAAACCAGGACATAAATGTTACAGCTTTACCTCGAACCATTACAAAGTGTTGACACTGGAGACTCCTTACATAAATGTGAAATAAACATCTCCTATTTAATCCCCTTAGGTTTAGGTTATATCAAGCATCCGCTATACAACTACCTGTGAACAAGTTTTTGCTATGGAAATGATAAAGTTTTAGAACGAGTGCATTAATATTAACCTGTGATTTGCCTGACAGCTGGAATTACAGTCATAGAGAATTATTCAGAGAAACTTCTGACCAATCAGATTTGAGAATTCAACAGCGCTTTGGTAGAGTTTAATACCAGATAATACCAGAATGTAAAAAATTTCCAACTCTAATATTGCATTTGTTTGATCATCAAATCAAATCTAAAAAACAAAACACATCTTGAATTCATTTATGAATTTTGAATGAATGAATTTCTGTTCTTTTTCTTTTTTTAGTGCACCCCTAAAGAATACATATACCCACCGGCCACTTTAATAGGAACTTGTTCTTGATTCTAAGATTCTTGTTCTTCACAGGAGTGGAACCCAATGTGTTTTTCCGCTTTTGCATGCTGAGATGCTTTTCTGCTCACCACGGTTGTAAAGAGTGATTATATCCCTGGCACAAAAGCTTGAACCAATCTGTCCATTTTCCTCTGACCTCTTTTATCAACAAGGCGTTTGTTTCTACCCACAGAACTGTCTCTCACTCAACTCAGGACCTGTCCACACGGCAACGGATTCAGGTGAATCTGATAAAATTGTTTATCGTTTCGGCCTGGCGTCCACACGGCACCGGCGTTTTGGGTGCCCCAAAACGAAATCTTTTGAGAACGGGTTCCAGAGCGAAAAAATCTGGCAACGGCGCCGTTGCGAAGTCGTCTGGATGAGTAGAACAGATTTGTTTACGATGACGTCACAACCACATGACTGTCAGTGCTTCACGCCGGGTAGATAGAAGTGTAACGAACTCGATGCGAGTTGTCAGCAAATCCTATAACTTGGTTCATGAAACGCGCTTACAAAATATTTTCACTGTGAATATTTATTGTGTAATGGTGCAAAGTGAGAGAGAGAGAGAGAGAGAGAGAGAGAGTGAGAGAATAGCCCTTAGGGCAGAGTCTTTAGTCCAAACACTGCGGAAACAGTACCAAACCACGCACCACCCGTGCGCTTTCCAAAAACAAAAACAATCCCACCAGCAAAAATAGGGAAAAAAAAAAGGAGCGATCTCACCTCTTCAGATGTTGGTTTAAGTCTGACAATACATTCCTCAAAAAGGGCGTAGAAGAACAAAGTAATCTATCAACGTGTAGCATTCAATTTATTCCGGACCATTAAAGAATTCTGGAGGATATCAGAATGTTGGCGTACCAGCTTCCATCTACCCCCATTCATTCCTCTTTCCGCGTCTTTCGTTTTACGCTACTGATTAATAATCAAAACTTTATGTGGCTGATGCTACAGAAGAAGGGGTTTATCCGCATGCGTCTCCTTCTTCTATTGTTCTGGTGTCTCCGATGGGACCGTCTTACAGCGCACGTAGAGGTGTGGCATGTGTATTGCATCGTTTTCAGCAAGCGTTGCGTTGCCATATGAACCTGATATTTTACTGATCCATTGCCCATGTGGACGCGATATTTAAAAAAAAAAATCTTGTTGCCGTTGTCGTGTGGATGTAGCCTCAGTGTTTGTTTTTTGTTTTTCGCACCATTCTGTGTAAATTCTAGAGACTGTTGTGTGTGAAAACCCCAGGAGGAGATCAGCAGGTTCTGAAATACTCAAACCAACACCCATGTCACAAGTCATAGAGATCAGAATTTTTTTCCCATTCTGATGTTCAAAGTGAACATTAACTGAAGCTCTTGATTTGTATCTGCATGATTTTTTATGCATCGTACTGCTGTCAAGGGACTGGCTGATGAGAGAACTGCAAACAGCACGTGTACGTGTGTTCCTAATAAATTGGCCAGTGAATGTATATATTGCTGTAACCAAAATACTGAAATTTTGTACAAGGTTATCATTATTGTGACATCTTCAATTATATCGGGAAAAAAAAGTTCACCTGCACACACTGTGTGTTTTCTGATAAGTGCCAGAATGTCCTTGTGAATTCAGTCAGCACTGAAAGCAGCATCTCATCTCATCTCATTATCTGTAGCCGCTTTATCCTGTTCTACAGGGTCGCAGGCAAGCTGGAGCCTATCCCAGCTGACTACGGGCGAAAGGCGGGGTACACCCTGGCCAAGTCGCCAGGTCATCACAGAGCTGACACATAGACACAGACAACCATTCACACCTACGCTCAATTTAGAGTCACCAGTTAACCTAACCTGCATGTCTTTGGACTGTGAGGGAAACCGGAGCACCTGGAGGAAACCCACGCGGACACGGGGAGAACATGCAAACTCCGCACAGAAAGGCCCTCGCCGGCCACGGGGCTCGAACCCGGACCTTCTTGCTGTGAGGCAACAGCGCTAACCACTACACCACCGTGCCGCCCTATAATTATTATTATTATTATTATTTTTGTCTTTGTGATATTAGAACAAGAGCTTTTAATATCGACTTGTCTTAAAAGGGGAAAAAATACTTCATATGTACAGACAGTACCGTAAATATTCCATGAAGTCGCAGTTATACACACAATGTGACTTTCACTGTTAAGAGAAACTTTGATTTGTTGAACACACACCAAAACCTACCAAGGGACGTGTACAAATGTGTCATGTTCATTTCAGCCTTTGCTCTTTCCCCTGTTTCCTTCAACTCTACTTGAATGAGGAGCTTCTCATTTCAATATCAACAGAGAATCGTTTAATCTTGTATGTGGGCCTGGGGCATACACAGTCTTACTTTAAAGAAAGGTCTCAAACAAAGACTCCGCCACTGTGCGCTGACATGAAAGGAGGCGGAACTATAATTACTCCACAGAGAACTGAGCTGCTTTTGTCTTCAACTCGAAGCTTCTGACACTCAGAGGGAACGGGAAAATCCATGTTGCTGCCCTTTTATTTCTGTTACTAAGCACAAAACTAGAAAAACGGTGAAGTGCGTACAAATATTTACTCATGTTTGTGACAATTATTGGGTAATTCTGTGTCATTTTATTCTTCTAATTGAGGACTGATGGTGTTTCATGAACAGTCAGAAAGAACAGTCGTAACATCTGTTCACTAAAAACAGGAACATCATTATACAGTATTTATTCTATTCTATTCTATTCTATTCACATTCACTGGATATGAGCAATTGTGTGGTCTGATTGGCTATTCTATGACTAGTATATCAGCTCATATACCATGAGTAGAGAAAAACAAAATGGCGGAGTGTGTTGCTGAACCAACCGAGGATGAAATAAAAACTACTCAAAAACAAAACCGCCAAAAATAAAAAAGCAAGAAAATATGGAATAAAAGTATGTGATGGGAAGAATGTATTTCTTTTTGCATTTTTCAAGAATTATTATTATTATTATTATTATTATTATTATTATTATCATCATCCCTGGCGACTTGTCCAGGGTGTACCCCGCCTTTCGCCCGTAGTCAGCTGGGATAGGCTCCAGCTTGCCTGCGACCCTGTAGAAGGATAAAGCGACTAGAGATAATGAGATGAGATGAGATTATTATCATCATCATCGCAGGGCGGCACGGTAGTGTAGTGGTTAGTGCTGTCGCCTCAAAGCAAGAAGGTCCGGGTTCGAGCCCCGTGGCCGGCGAGGGCCTTTCTGTGCGGAGTTTGCATGTTGTCTCCGTGGGTTTCCTCCGGGTGTTCCGGTTTCCCCCACAGTCCAAAGACATGCAGGTTAGGTTAACTGGTGACTCTAAATTGACCGTAGGTGTGAGTGTGAATGGTTGTCTGTGTCTATGTGTCAGCCCTGTGATGACCTGGCGACTTGTCCAGGGTGTACCCCGTCTCTCGCCCGTAGTCAGCTGGGATAGGCTCCAGCTCGCCTGCGACCCTGTAGAACAGGATAAAGCGGCTAGAGATAATGAGATGAATTTGCCAAAAATAAAAATGCTCCGTTTCTCAAAATCCAGTGAATGTGGATAGAATAAAACAGTTATTCCACTCAATCTTGTCATACATGGCTTATAGCGCTATCAGCTCATGTATGACTCGATTTCATGGAATAACTGTTAAATATGATACATACAGGATACTTTCTTGATGGAATAAAAATGTGTTCTATTCCCTTCTAGCGGGTTTCGTTCATTTGGTTTGACAGCATACAATATTGTTAGCATATCACTTATCCTACATGTGTTACGTCACTCTACCCAATGGAGAATGAGTGTTGAATATGGTTTACGATAGTGTATGGTTGTCAAGACAGCATGACGTCATACATCGGAGATGTAACACTTCTGCGCTAGCGAGCGATTGTGCCGATTTGTAAACAAACACGGCCACCAGGTCTGCTTTGTTAAATACGGAAGATTTTGAAGAATTTTGAAAAAGAAAGACGCGTTGAACACCCAAAAGGAATGTGTATGCATTATTATAATAATAATAATAATAAGAAGAAGAATATTGGCTGGCTTTTTTTGTGGTATATCCCATTCAGATACATTCCATTCAGCTACTCGTCGTCGACTCTTTCAATATCATGCTAGCTGAATGGAATATATCTGATATACCACTCAACACAAGCCAATATTATTGAAATATGTTAATAACACTCATGACATTAGTCTTGTGTCAAGTTTTGCACCAAGCATCGATCAAGACCACATCGGACACGTCTCCACTGCATTTCCAAATAACCTCCTGACAGACAGAGAACTACAGTGCACTTCGAATTTAATCTGTTTTAGCCACTCCAACTTTGGATTATCAGTGATGAGTTGGAGAATTTACGTTTCTCATGATTTTTTGTTTGTTTGTTTTTTGGAGAAACATTTTTTTTAAAATACCGCATACTTACATGCATTTGTTGAGTTGTAAACTAAATGATATGACCGTTGTGATGAAATACATCAATGATCATCAAAAATCAGCTTTTTATGAGGTGAAAATGGCTCAAAACGCTATCTACTGGTTAAAATCAGTCTGAACCTTACACGGCCAATGCTAACATAGAGTAGATCGTTTGGTACTTTTCTATGTCTTGAAATTTATATAAGAAAGAATGCTAATGCGGGGCGGCACAGTGGTGTAGTGGTTAGCACTGTTGCCCCACAGCAAGAAGGTTCTGGGTTTGAGCCCAGTGGTCGACAGGGGCCTTTCTGTGCGGAGTTTGCATGTTCTCCCCGTGTCCGCGTGGGTTTCCTCCGGGTGCTCCGGTTTCCCCCACAGTCCAAAGACATGCAGGTTAGGTTAACTGGTGACTCTAAATTGACCGTAGGTGTGAATGTGAGTGTGAATGGTTGTCTGTGTCTATGTGTCAGCCCTGTGATGACCTGGCGACTTGTCCAGGGTGTACCCCGTCTCTCTCCAATAGTCAGCTGGGATAGGCTCCAGCTTGCCCACGACACTGCACAGGATAAACGGTTACGGATAATGGATGGATGTGAATGCTAATCTAATCTGAGGTAAGCCCCCCCTCCACTCAGCCCCTGCCTTTGAGTGGGAGTCTGTGAAACCGTGCTCATTTTCAAATATAGTGCTGTACAAAAGTCTTGGGCACATGCAAGAAATGCTGTAGACCAAAAAATGGCTTAAAAATAATGAAATGAAATGTTTCATCATTAAAAAAATACAGTAATCAGTAAGCCATAATAAATGAAACAAAGTCAATATTTGGTGTGAGACGGCCCTTTGCTTTAAAAAAAAAGTCGTCTCAGGTCCAACAAGTGCAGTTTTATGCGGAAATGAGCTGTAGGTTTTACTGAGCGTCTTCGAGAACCAGCCACAGTTCTTCTGGACACTTTGACTGTCACACTCGCGTCTTCATTTTGCACCAAAACCCAGTAGCTTTCATTATGTTTTCTTTTTTAATCTGAAAAGTGCTCTCTTATGGAATATGCTGCTCAGACATATTACAAACATTTTTTTTTTCCGGTAAAATTTAATTTTGTGCTAAAAAAAAAAAAGACCGTTTGGAACTCTAAAATGTTTTTATACTGACTCGATAATGTAGAAGGTCATAAAATAGAAATCTATAATAAAGTTTGTATGAAAAAAAATGGTGCCTCAGACTTTTGCACAGGACTGTATGTTGTTCAAGAATCAATTCATAGGAGTTTATGCTATTACCGTTCTGAGCCACAAATCTAAGAGGTTGTTGGTCTCAAAAAATACCAAAAGGAGAAAGAGGCCTTATAACAGCTAGAAAGAAACAGCAAGTTAACTGAAAATGTTTTCAAGGCAAGGCACAGCATGAATGCAAAGAGAACAGAGCCGTCTTTCTGGTCAACTTAAGCCTAGGTCACAACCGGACGTACGATTTTTTTGCCGTGCGATTTTTGGCGTTTCCCAAATCGCTGCGTTTTTTTTTGTTCATGGAGAAAGACGCATGTTGGCCGTAAGTTTGTCTTACAACCTGAAAAAACCGTAAGCGCCCGTAGAGTTTGTTTGACATGACAAAGAACCTCTGCGGCCGGTCTGCAGCCAGTCTATGGCTCGAAAATCATCATGTCACACGTGCGTCCTCCGTGCGTTTCTTGCGTTTTTAGCACGTAGACCAGCCGTAGGAGCATGTATGGCCGGTTGTGACCGAGGCTTTAAAGTGGACTGTTTGGTTCTTTTAAAAAGTGGTCAGTAATAATCTGTTTATGAAGTCACAAAGGAGGGTCATACCATCACTTGAGCACCAGGACCGAAAAAATATATAACAGTTATTCCATGAAATCAAGTCGTACGTGAGCTGATAGTTGATGAGGTGCGTAGCACCGAGTTGTCTATAAGCCATGTACGATGAGATTGAGTAGAATAACTGTTTTATTCGATCCACATTCACTGGATTTTGAGAAACAGAGCATTTTTGTTTTTATTTTTTGCGAATTTGATAAATAAAAACTTTATACAAAACGTCCGACAAAATCATTTCCGCTTAGAATGTAAGCAAACCGGCGAAACAACAGTAGCAATTTGTGAAAAATGCGATAATAATTCTTGAAAAATTTTTTTTTAAAGATACGTTCTTACCATCAAATACTTTTATTACATATTTTCTTTCTTTTTTTGTATTTTTAGGGTTTTGTTTTTGAGTAGAGTTTTTATTTCATCCTCGGTTGGCTCAGCAAAATGCTCTGCCATTTTGTTTTTCTCTAGTCACGGTATATGAGCTGATATCCTAGTAGTAGAGTAGCCAATCAGAGCGTGCGATTGCTCATATCCAGTGAATGTGGATAGAATAAATACTGTATAATGATGTTCCTGTTTTTAGTGAACAGATGTTAAGACTTCTTATTGACTGTTCATGAAACACCATCAGTCCTCAATTAGAAGAATAAAATGACACAATAATTGTCAAACATGAGTTAATATTTGTACGCATTTCACCGTTTTTCTAGTTTTGTGCTTAGTAACAGAAAATAAAGGGCAGCGACATGGATTTTCCCCTTCTCTTGGAGTGTCAGAAGCTTCAAGTTGAAGACAAAAGCGTCTCAATTCTCAGCTCAGCAACACGCGCCGCCATTTTGTTAGTAGAGTAACCAGTCAAAGCGCACGATTGTTCATATCCAGTGAAATATATATGAAAGATGCTTTCACATATCCAGTGTTTAGTCTTTTTTTTTATAACAAAACCCTTGTGTGTTCATTTAGACAGGCGTGAATGCAATAATCACACACAGGTTCAGACCAAACAACTGAACCGAGAGCATCTGATAGTGTAGTGAAAAGTGAGCCTTGAGGCACAAAGGAAGAAAAAGGACAGAGCTGGAAGTGTTGTAATTTCAAAAGTAGTTCCATTTTCAATGCACTAAAATGTGAAATCGTAAAACGATAAGTTTTATCATTTTAGCAGTATGATTAAAAGTACAGAAAGCACACTGGAATTGCTTGCGCGTTTCATTCTCTCCAGCAATCTTAAAAATACAAAAAACAACTTGATGCTCTTGTTGTCGTCACGGGAATACACACTGCTGAAAGGAATTCAATTCATCGATGAGAGGAAAGTACATGGATTCGACAATCCTCTGACACGTTTCTCAATTGTGATTAAGTGATTAATCTAAAACCGTGTACCACAGGGGATAAGCTTTGAGCACACACACACACACTCTGCCACGCGGAAAGGAGTGTGATCATTTGATGAAAGTAAGATTGCCTCGCTGTCTTCCTCAGGCTTCCCTCCATAACACACACACGCTTTGTGGAGCTCCTCTTTCTGAGACGACATCAGTCAAGTGTCTCGGAGATGGAGTGCTTTTCTTCCATTTTGACTACGAGTCCTTTTCTTTCTTCTTGCTCTTTTTCATCCCTCATTCAGCTACACTAATAAAAAAAAATAAAGTATCAGAAGAAGCCCAGTCAGCCATCGCACTGAGGTGCTCTTTGAAGTTAATGACACAAAACTATCTGTTGCCTCCATTTTAATTAGCAAACGGGCAAAATGATTACATTTTTAATTGAAGCTGTCATTTTCAATTAAGATATGACATCCTTGAGAGAGAGAGAGAGAGAGAGAGAGATTCTCTTCTTCTCTCTCTTCTTCTCTTCCTTCTGTCTTGTCAGAATCCAACACAGCAAAAATTTGCATCGAACATTTATATAATATTGACTGGCATTGAGTGGTATGTCGGATGTATTCCATTCAGAACGGAATATATTGGATATACCACGAAAAAAAGCCAGAGGATATTATTATTATTATTATTATTATTATTATCCATACACATTCCTTTTGGGTGTTCAACGCGTCTTTCTCTTTCAAAATTCTCTCAAAATCTTCCGTATTTAACAAAGCAAACCTGGCGGCCATGTTTGTTTACAAATTGTCACAATCGTCTTGACAACCATCCATGCAATATCGTAAACCGTATTCAACGCTCATTTTCCTTTGGGTAGAGTGGCGTAATACACAAAGGATAATGTGACCAGATTTCTGAGAAGAAAACCGGGAACATTTTTTGTTCCATACACATTCCTTTTGGGTGTTCAACGCGTCTTTCTCTTTCAAAATTCTCTCAAAATCTTCCGTATTTAACAAAGCAAACCTGGCGGCCATGTTTGTTTACAAATTGTCACAATCATCTTGACAACCATCCATGCAATATCGTAAACCATATTCAACGCTCATTTTCTTTTGGGTAGAGTGGCGTAATACACAAAGGATAACGTGACCAGATTTCTGAAAAGAAAACCGGGAACATTTTTGGTTCGGTGGTGAAAATATCTTTAAAACATCTAATGTTTTCATCTTTGTAATAAAAAAGGGGGACATTTCTGGTTATGTATTTTGATCATGCATTGCATAAAAAGTGGGATTTTCCTCACTGAGTGCACTGTAGACTGATTCAACAACTTCATTAGGTGAACATTAATTAAAGATAATGTGAAAATCTTTGGTATAGAGATCTTGCAGTCACGTGACCGGAAAGTTCACAGCCGCCATCTTGTCGGTAAAAAACACAGCTGAATACTGCTGCACTCGTGTACAGAATGGATCAATTTCAACCAATGGACTACACAGCTCATTTTTCTAATGAACAGATAACTAGATATATGTCTAAAATAAACGATCTACAGATTAGTGACCCTTAAGCTGGGCATACACTGTGCGATTTTTTCAATCGCGGTATTCAGCTGCTGCTCACACTGTAAGAGTGAATCGCAGGGGTAAACAGCACGCAGCTTACGATTCCTGTTCTCACACTATACGATCCGATGCTCGGATGCGATGCTTGGATGCGATGCTCAGGATTTCAAACAGGTTTGATTTTCATCCGATCGATTGGGAGGAGGTCGTGAGGTGTTAATCGCTTGTCGTTACCCCATGTATACTACACGATCCGAGACGCACGATTGAGCCAAAACTCAGCCCGATCTCCAAAATAGTCGCACGAGTGAAAATCGTGTCAAAATCAGGCCAAAAATCGCACAGTGTATGCCCAGCATTATGGCTTACCAGACGTAGTTTTCACGACCGTGTCAGTGGATTTTGAACTGCCAGAGGTGGAATACCCAGACGTGTATAATTACCTCAAACTTTCCCTCGCTGTTCAGTGGTGAAGCACTGCGTGCTTATAAATCTCTGGACAGTTATCTTTACAGAAATTCAGGATTTGTCAGCGACTCAGATGTGGCATCTTGTAAACAAGAAAATAACAATCCTCATTGGACGGGTAAGTCACTTAAGTATTGAGTATAGCACTGACCAGCCGATTATAGAATAGAATAGAATAGAATAGAATAGAATAAGGTAATTCCAGCTGTAATTCCAAATCGTCCGTCTTGTTTATCATGGATCTGGCGTTGGAGAGGTAGAGGCTTGGCAGTGGAGATTTGAGTGGCTGTTTTCTGAGCTTAGTCAACAGGCCGGCTCTGCCTGCAGCCTCGCTTTTGCTTCCGCTCCCGGCGCCGCCTCCTTCGCTTTGCTTCCGATAACAATCCACGGAGACCTCGCTGGTCTCTCTATCTCATCCGGAATGTTGTGCATGCGATGGAAATCGCTACAAACCGTCATTTTCTGCTGGAAACCAATGTCCAGTAAGTCCATACGGTTGTAGTGGATATTGAAGTCCGGTACAGACGAACAACACGCAAAAATACACACAAAAAACATAAAAAACGTGCACAGGTAGGGAGAGCTTGTAGCCGCAGCCGTTGTAGTAGAATTGTATATAGTAGGGTTTTCCAGAAGAAAAGGTAGAAGTAGAACCAGAAGTAGAAGGCGGAAATATGGCGTTTGACCGACAAGATGGCGTCTGTCACAATCTGGATCGGCTGTGACGTCACATGCAAGTGCTCCATGGGTACATAGTTTAGATTTATAGACTCTTAAATTGCAAGCTAGCTGAAATAAATGTTTTAGACCCATGAAAGTAAATATAGTAAATTAATTACCATATATGCCGCTAGTAATGGGCATCCATCCATCCGTCATCTGTAGCCACTTATCCTGTTCTACAGGGTCGCAGGCAAGCTGGAGCCTATCCCAGCTGACTATGGGCGAGAGACGGGATACACCTTGGACAAGTCACCAAGATATTGCAGGGCTGACACAGAGACAACCAACCATTCACACCTACGGTCAATTTAGAGCCACCTCGGCAACCGCTGGGCTCGAACCCAGGACCTTCTTGCTGTGAGGCGACAGTGCACTCATTACACCACTGTGCCACCCCTAGTAATGGACAGTGTATTTGAAAATATACAAAACACACAACACAGTTTAAATAAAACAGTTTACTTCAATCCAAGCAATTTCAAGATATGGTAACATTATTATTATTTTTATTTTTATTTATTTATTTTTTTAATGACACAAATGATTCCCAATCTCCCATAGCCTAAATTGTAGCCATAACTGAATAGATGACTTGCAACCACATGATCAAAATGTGCTATGTCATGAGCGTCTGCCATGATGGTGGATATACAAAGCAACTAGGATGACAGCCGCTGAAAGCATGTCTGTAAACAATGCTGAATTTTCTCAGTATTAGCACGATTTGAATGCTCGAGTGAAGATTCAATACAAAGAAAAGATAGATGTGTGGTTTTGACCCGTATTATTGAAAAAAGTCAGACTTTTCTGAAGATAAGATGCTTCTACCGACCATTGAGTACCCAGATATCGCGTTCTATCTGGTTCGGCTGCCGAAGAATCGAGTCCGACCTTGGACGAAACATAACCCATTTTCTGAGTGTGTGCCCAGTCTAGATTGTTTCTACTGTATAATTTTGCTGATGCTGCTAGAAGCGAAATGCGAATACACGTGTTAAAATTATAACAACGACCGAGTGAGCCACGACAAAGAGAATGCTCATTTTATAGCAAAATTCTAGCAACACGAAATAAAATTCTTCCATGATATTCTTTCGATTACGTTCATTATGTCATATATTAAATATAGTTAGTTTTTTCTTTTTTTATCAGACATCTAGTTTTTAGGTTTGTCTACGTACGACTGTCGTCTTCCTCAGAGTGTCACCGGATGTTGTTGGTGACGCATCTTTTATCAGCTGATGTTTCCGAAGGCGTGGCCTTCCTGTCTGGTTTGACAGGTCGGTCACGCCTTCTACTGTCTGTTCGTCCCTTGCAAAATGTCACTCCAGGTATGGGAGAGCATGTATGCTCCCTCATCCCAGTTGATGGTCCTCGGGCTTCGCTTACGGATCTCCATGGCCTCCCTGATCCAGCGCTGATGTTTATTATCTTCTGTGCGGATGACTCTGGCATTCCCCCAGTCCATAATATGATTTTCCCTTTTGCAGTGATCTGTTATAGCTGACTTATAATTTTCCTGTTGTGCCTTTTCTTTTATTGTTCGGGTTTGTCTTGTAGCTGTCTCCTTTTCGCACTCTTTCTTATGTTCATTTTTCCTTGTGTTGAAACTCCTTCCTGTCTCCCCGATGTAAGTTTTATTGCATATTTGGCATGGAATCTCATATATGGTGTTGCATCTGTTGTCTGGATGTATACTGTCTTTGGGATGAACCAGGATCTGCCGGAGTGTTGTGTATGGTTTGACAGGTGTGTTAATGTTGTATTTCCTCATTGCTCTTTGAATGCGTTCCGTTATTCCCCTGATGTGTGGTAATGTCACTACTCCCCTGTGTTCTTGTTTGTTGGTTTGTTTTTTCTCTTTCTTCTGTGTTTTATTGTTCTTGACCTGTTCCGCCCCTTTGGATATTGCCCATTGTGGATATTGACATGCTTTCAGTGCGTGTTGTAAACTTTAGTTCCATGATATTATCGAGAGAGCTTTTGAATCTCACCTGAGATAAAATGATCACTGCAAACACGAGCTGTTTTGGTTTTAGCCTCTGTTTGATCAGCCCTGCCGATGTTCAGCAGTGCTCGTCTCCTCTCCATACTAAGCCTCAGAGTTTCCTCACCCTCTTTCCGAATCACAGATGGAATTCTAAAAAAAAATCGGAACGTGCCACGGTCACGAGTACTGTTGTGACCACAACCATATACAGGACAAAGATATGGCAGAGCTAAAAGAACGCTTAAAGCAGTGGAAAAACAAAGATAGTTGCGCACGTGTGACTATGTTTTGTATGGAATGTTGCTTGACCCTCCCGCATTTGTATATCCACCAACATGGCCGACATCCGGGTTTCTATTTTGCTTTGACATCACATGCAAGTCAAGGATTGACGACCTAGCCTTAATCAAAATGTCACATCACAACAAATTACTGACACTTTGGTAACATTACCGTAAGTCTACAGCTTTACGTAACCAGCTACTCTGTGGGATAACACACCAATTTGTGTATACGTTAGCTTATACGGTTGAACTGTTACAATTTTACCTCAGCTGGATTTCTGTTACAGCAACGCTACATCTAGCAACAACTTCAGCTGACTGATTGGCACCGCACTGAGCTTTCTCCTGCTAGCATTGGCCGCAGTAGGCTACGGTTTGTTCGGTCAACCGCTACATCTCAGTACAGTGTGACAAGCAACGTTATGTCATGTACAACAACATCGCAAAATGTAGCTTACACATTTAAAGGCTAAATAACATAGATGACAAACAATGTCATTTAGGCCTACAAGAAAAGACTATGGTCCACCTGTCCAGGAGCGGATGAAGCAATGTGTCAAAACTGAATGAGTGGCTTTAAGTTAGACAAAGATTCTAGTGCTCCGCTAAAAAGTTGCTCCTTAGCTCCACCAATCAAAATACTGGAAAGGCTATCGCCAGAGGTGTGCTAGAACATCTCTGCTATCGGCCTGAGCCCGTCTTAAAGTGATCCATGAAACAATATGTGAGGTGTCTGCTGAAATCTGGTAGATGTTTTGGTCTGAGGTGTTTGTTTTTTTCCCCAGGTCTGTCAGTCATGGTTAAAAATGGGGACATTTCCAGGGACAGGCCACCAAAAACAGGGACTGTCCCCAGAAAACGGGGATGTCTGGTGACGCTAACGTACCGGTAGGAAGCAATATGCTAACAATATTGCATGCTATCAAACCAAATGAATGAAACTCAGTAGAAGGGAATAGAACAGATGTTTTTATTCCATCCAAAAAGTGTCCTGTATGTAGAATTATATGGCAGATTTGGCAACTATCGTTGGATGCAAGTTGTCATGGCAACCTGTACAACCTATGTTAGCATATGATATGATTATAGCGTGGTTGTACCACCTACTATCTCTTCTGACGTCATGTGAAATAAGGAGATCTTGACGAAAGTAAATTCACAGCGCTCATTAATCTGCACACATGTAATTATTGTCTAACACAGATTGAATACTCAGGTATGTTCTCGAGATTGAGTGGGTTGTGAATATTCACCAGAAAAGATAAGCGTGTTCATTTCCCCCCATTCTTTCCTCTCTTCTCAGCTCATCCACAGCTTCTCTGAAGTATCTCTTTGCTTTGTCTTTGTCTGCCCTGCTCATTTCGTCCCCTTGACTTCTTTCTGTCTTCTTTTTGTATTCTCTGGTTCACATTTCCTGGAGAGGAAGCTCTACTGCTTGGCTGGTGAGACAGAACCATTCTGTCGCTCGCTCCATTCTCTCTCGACACAATAGCGTTTTCTCATTAACTCTTATCAAAGTTCATCGTGCATTCAAAATATATTGGGCACGGTGTGGAGAGAGTGAGAGTGGAGCGAGCGACAGAAGCAAACAGACCAGAATGCAGCCGAGGCCACCGATTGGCAGAAAGATAAAAGCGTATTCATATGTTCTCGTGAATACAGCCAGTTTCTGTAGAAAAATATGCTTCATTTAATTTTAGAGATCTGAGGCTGATTCATTTCTCACCTCTCGCTGATGTCTGGGTTTGGATGCTCTGGACATTGTCGCGCAGGGAATAAATGAGTTTCAGCAGATTCGCAATGCTCCATGATTAATTAAAATCCAAGTTTGTTAAGCATGACTTTAATCCTCTGAACATGCTTCAGATTCTTTAGAGATGTCTCTGAACACTTTGCTGTGGAAGTGTTTATACATCATACTGTATGTCTGTAGCTCTCTGGGGGGAAATAATAATAATAACCAAAGCAGAATTCAGCACATCTCATCTCCTCTAGCCGCTTTATCCTTCTACAGGGTCGCAGGCAAGCTGGAGCCTATCCCAGCTGACTACGGGCGAAAGGCGGGGTACACCCTGGACAAGTCACCAGGTCATCACAGGGCTGACACATAGACACAGACAACCATTCACACTCACGGTCAATTTAGAGTCACCAGTTAACCTAACCTGCATGTCTTTGGACGAAACCGGAGCACCCGGAGGAAACCCACGCGGACACGGGGAGAACATGCAAACTCCACACAGCAAGGCCCTCGCCAGCCACAGGACTCGAACCCGGACCTTCTTGCTGTGAGGCGACAGCGCTAACCACTACACCACCGTGCCACCCCTACTTTAACACATGTTTTTTTTAAAGAATATAATTATATACTCACTTTAATATGAACTTGTTCTTGGCTGCAGGACTGGAACCCTATGTGGTCTTCTGTTGCATGCTGAGATGCTCTTCTGCTCACCACGGTTGTAAAGAGTGATTATATGAGTTATTATATCCTTCCTGGCAGCTCAAGCTGCTCAATCTGGTCATTTTCTTCTGACCTCTCTTATCAACAAGGCATTTGGTTCCATCCACAGAACTGTCGCTCACTCACACTCTCAATGTTTTTTGTTTTTTCGCACCATTCTGTGTAAACTCTAGAGACTGTTGTTTGTGTGTGAAAACCCCAGGAGATCAGCAATTTCTGAAATACTCAAACCAAAAAACACATCCGGCTCAAACCAACACCCATGCCACAGTGAAAGAAAGTCACACTTTGAGATCACAATTTTTCCCATTCTGATGTTTGAAGTGAACATTAACTGAAGCTCTCGATTTGTATCTGCATGATTTGATGCATTGTGCTGGTGTCAAGGGATTGGCTGATTAGAGAACTGCATCAAACAGTTGGTGGATGGGTATTCCTAATAAAGTGGCCATGATTGTAGGTATAGTACTTTACCAAAATGAGGATATTTTCTTATCTTGTGTTGACGTCTGTCTGCGAAAATCATGTTGCAAAAGGAGACGATTTCACAAACAGCGCTAATTGCAGTCAGTCTGCCTAAAGCTGTCTAAAACCTGGCAAGCTAAGTATGATTTTTTTTTTTTTACAGTTTGATCACTTTGGATGGATAGCTATACATAAATTTAATCAATTCAGTTTGTAATCGGATACTGGCTGTCTAAATGTCCATGACGCTCCTGCACTCTCACGTCATCATCAAATCATACAACCCCAATTCCAAAAAAGTTAGGATGCTATGTAAACTGTAAATAAAAACAAAATGTGATAATTGGCAAATCACTGAAATCCTATTTCACTGAAAATAGTACAAAGACAGCATATCAAATGTTGAAACTGAGAAATTGTATTGATTTTTTGATCAACATAAAATCAAAATGGCATCATTTTGAACTTGATGCCAGCAACACATTTCAGAAAAGTTGGGACAGGGGTGTGTTTACCACTGTATTGCATCACCTCTACTTTTAACAACACTCTGTAAAGTTTTGGGAACCGAGGAGACCAATTGCTGTAGTTTTGAAAGAGAAATGTTGTCCCATTCTTGCCCGATATACAATTTCAGTTGCTCAACAGTTTGGGGTCTCCTTTGTCGTATTTTGCACTCCATAATGTGCCAAATGTTTTAAATGTCTGGACAGGTCTGGACTGCAGGCAGGCCAGTTTAGCACCTGGACTCTTACTACAGAGTCATGCAGTTTTAAGATGTGCAGAAAGTGTTGAAACTGAGAAATGTTGTTGTTTTTTGAAAAATATATGCTCATTTTGAATTTGATATCAGCAACATGTTTCAAAAAAGTTGGGACAGGTTTGGGGCATACTTACCACTGTGTTGCATCACCTCTACTTTTAACAACACTCTGTAAACATTTGGGAACTGAGGAGACCAACTGCTGTAGTTTTGAAAGAGAAATGTCGCCCCATTCTTGCCTGATATACAATTTCAGTTGCTCAACAGTTCAAAATGCACCAAATGTTTTAAATGGGGGACAGGTCTGGACTGCAGGCAGGCCAGTTTAGAATCCGGACTCTTACTACGGAGCCATGCAGTTTTAATATGTGCAGAAAGCAGTTTGGCATTGTCTTGCTGAAAGAAGGAAGGCCTTCCCTGAAAAAGATTTTGTCTGGATGGCAGCATATTGCTCTGAAACATGTTTATATCATTCAGCATTAATGATGCCTTCCCAGATGTACAAGCTACTCATGTCATGTGCACTAATGCTCCCTCATACCATCACAGATGCTGGCTTTTGAACTGTGCACTGATGATAAGCTGGATGGTCCATCTCCTCTTTAGCCTGGAGGACGCTGTGTCTATGATTTCTAAAAAGAATTTCTACTTTTGATTTGTCAGACCTCAGCACAATTTTCCACTTCGCCTCAGTCCATCGTAAAAGAGTTCGGGCCCAGAGAAGGTGGCGGTGTTTCTGGATATTGTGTGTGTATGTATGGTTTTAACTTGCATTTGTGGATGCAGTAATGAAGTGTTTTCACAGACGATGGTTTTCTGAAGTGTTCCTGAGCCCAAACACTGATTTCCACGACAGACACATGTCTGCTTTTAATGCAGTGTCTCCTGAGGGCCTGAAGATCACAGGCATCCAATGTCAGTTTTCAGCCTTGTCTCTTGCATACAGAGATTTCTCCAGATTCTCTGAATCTTTTAATGATATTATGGACCATAGATGATGTGATCCCTAAATTCTTTGCAGTTTTGCATTGAGGAACGTTATTCTTAAATTGTTGCACTGTTTGCCCATGCAGTCTTTCACAGAGCGGTGAACCCCTCCCCATCTTTACTTCTGAAAGACGCCTCTTTGGGATGCTCTTTTTATTCCCAATCCTGTTACTGACCTGTTGCCAATTAACCAAATTAGGGTTGGGTTTTGTTGGGTTTTTTTTGTTTGTTTTTTAGCGTTACACAATTTTTTCAGTCTTTTATTGCCCTCGCCCCAGCTTTACTGAAATGTTTTGCTGACATCAAATTTAAAAAAGAGCATATATTTTTCAAAAAAACAATAACATTTCTTAGTTTCAAAATTTAATATGTTGTCTTTGGACTACTTTCAATGAAATATAGGGTTTCCATGATTTGCAAATCTTCACATTCTGTTTTTATTTATGTTTTACACAGTGTCCCAACTTTTTTGGAATTGAAATTATGCCCCCCCCCCCCCCAAAAAAAAAAAAAAAACCACACACATCAATAACCAGACATTTACAACAGAACAGAAGTGAGCAGATGAACCAGGGATTATGCATTCAAGTAGCAAGTTTGTTTTTCCATGAGTAGATGGAATGAATTAAATCTTTAATATGATTTTGTCCCTTTTCATTTTTGGCAGTTAACAAGATTTTTACAAAGCTTTAGATGTGATGGAAATCTGTCTTGTGTGTCTATTTTTTGTACTGTTACGTTACTGGTAATTTCATGTAGTAATTTCACTGTTCAGATTTTTTATTCACAGGAATTATCAAGCGCAGGATTAGCGATGAGTAATACGAGCTCCCCTGGACAAACACTGAGTCATGTCCTCTAATATCAGTGCCTTATTGTACAAGGTCAATAATTTGTACACCTGGATCAATGTAATTTAGCATAAAATCGGACGGTCAGCTTATTCATCAGACTCTGAGGTTTGATATTTGTTGGTCATTTCCAAGCAGAACACAACATGGAAAATCCCATGCTCCTTAAGTGACCTGTGTGTGACCTTCGGAGGAGAACTGGACTACAAAAATCACCTCAATCTTATTCAATATATATAATTTTTTTTTAAGCGATAAAATATTTTTAGGGAACGCTTGACTTCAAAGGACACATGCAGAGCGTACAGTGCACTATACAGGGACGCAGTAAGGAACCATTCGGGACTTTTAATATGCCATTAGATCTTTTAATGCATCTATTTTTTGCCTCGTTACATTTCTGTAGTTAGTGCTGTCCAGATTTTTATTCTCGAGAATTGTTAGTTCCAGGATTAGTGATAAGTAATCACACATGAACCTGATGGAGCACTGAGACACTTTGAATCCCTGCAAAAATAATCGAATCTCAATCCGATAGAACCGAACATTTGGGACGATGGGTGAAAAACCAAGATAGGTGGCATGCAAAGGCACAAACTAATTACATTTCACCATGTGACTGGATGAGGGGCTAAAGCTGACAGGAAGACACTCTCTCTGAAGATACTGATGGAGTCTTTATCTGACACGCAGTGCTGGAAAGAGTACAAAAGACACTGATGAGTAAATGTAATGCTGTTGTAATAATAATATTAATGATGAAGAAAAAACTAATTCATTTTCTATATCGCTTATTCATTGTGGGTCGCAGGTGAGCTGGAGCCAATCCCAGCTGCTCTTGGGTGAGAGGTGGGGTACACCCGGGACAGGTCTCCAGTCTATCATGGGCCTAATACACAGAGACAGGGAGTAATTTACAATCACATTCGCACCAATGGGCAATTTAGAGCAGCCAGTTGTCCTAATTCACATGACTGTGGGAAGAAACCGGAGCATCTGGAGCAAACACGCAAATGCCACGCAGAAAATCCCCAGAAAATTGGCACGTTCAAATCTGGAACAAGTTTACTGTGAGGCAAGAGTGTGAACCACTGCACCACCATGCCGCCGGAAAATGACTCAGTTAAGAGGAAACAAGCCCTGGTGAAAAACTACTCAAGAAATAACTTTAGTTTTTCATGTCTGCATTTGATTTTTTTAATTGTAATTTTTCCTGCACTTTTGTACAGTCAAGAATGAAATACCGTTCCTCCTAGCCTAAACAACATACATAAAATAACTATGGAAAGAGTAGTTACAAATAAGTACTAAACACACATTTGCTCACACATTTACAATTTAGCAGCAATTTTCATTCAGGTATTTCTTTTTTTTTACATAAGGTGCATGGTGTGGTGTGTAAGAATTGTAGATGGAGTGTAAAGAACAGAACTGCACGAGTAGAGTGTGAAGTGTAAAGAACAGAATTGCACTAGTGAATTGTAAAATGTAAAGAACAGAATTGCACTAGTGGATTCTAAAATGTAAAAAACAGAATTGCATGAGGAGTGTAAAGAACAAAATTGCACAAGTGTAAAGAACAGAACTACACAATTAGAGTGTAAAGTGTAAAGAACAGAATTGCACTCTTGGATTCTAAAATGTAAAGAACAGAATTGCGCAAGTGTAAAGAACAGAACTGTACAATTAAAGTGTAAAGTGTAAAGAACAGAATTGCACTATTGGATTTTAATGGGTAAATAACAGACTTGCACAAGGAGTGCACAGAACAGAACTGCACAAGTGTAAAGAACAGAAATGCACAATTGGAGTCTCATCTCATCTCATTATCTCTAGCAGCTTTATCCTGTTCTACAAGGTCGCAGGCAAGCTGGAGCCTATCCCAGCTGACTACAGGCGAAAGGCGGGGTACACCCTGGACAAGTCGCCAGGTCATCACAGGGCTGACACATAGACACAGACAACCATTCACACTCACATTCACACCTACGGTCAATTTAGAGTCACCAGTTAACCTAACCTGCATGTCTTTGGACTGTGGGGGAAACCGGCGCACCCGGAGGAAACCCATGCGGACACGGGGAGAACATGCAAACTCCGCACAGAAAGGCCCTCGCTGGCCACAGGGCTCGAACCCGGACCTTCTTGCTGTGAGGTGACAGCGCTAACCACTACACCACCATGCTGCCACAATTGGAGTGTAAAGTGTAAAGAACAGAATTGCACAAGACTGTAAAGAACAGAATTGCACTAGTGGATTGTAAAGGGTAAATAACAGAATTGCACAAGGAGTGCACAGAACAGAACTGCACAAGTGTAAAGAACAGAACTGCACAAGTGGAGTGTAAAATGTAAAGAACAGAATTGCACAAGGAGTGCACAGAACAGACCTGCACAAGTGGAGTGTAAAGTGTAAAGAACAGAATTGCACAAGGAGTGCACAGAACAGACCTGCACAAGTGGAGTGTAAAGTGTAAAGAACAGAATTGCACAAGGAGTGCACAGAACAGACCTGCACAAGTGGAGTGTAAAGTGTAAAGAACAGAACTGCACTAGTGGATTCTAAAATGTAAAGAACAGAATTGCACAAGTGTAAAGAACAGAACTGCACAATTGGAGTGTAACGTGTAAAGAACAGAATTGCACAAGACTGTAAAGAACAGAATTGCACTAGTGGATTGTAAAGGGTAAAGAACAGAATTGCACAAGTAGTGTACAGAACAGAATTGCACAAGTGTAAAGAACAGAACTGCACAATTGGAGTGTAAAGAACAGAATTGCACGAGTAGATTGTAAAATGTAAAGAACAGAACTGCGCAATTGGAGTGTAAAGAACAGAACTACACAAGGAGTGTAAAGTGTCAAGAACAGAATTGCACGAGTAGAGTGTAAAGAACAGAACTGCATGAGTAGAATGTGAAGTGTAAAGAACAGAATTGCACTAGTGAATTGTAAAATGTAAAGAACAGAATTGCACAAGGAGTGTAAAGAACAGACCTGCACAAGTGGAGTGTAAGCTGCAAAGTCCAGAACCGCACTAGTGGAGTGTAAAGTGCATGGTGTGGTGTGGTGTGTACAATGAATTATTTGCACAACGAATCCAAAAATGTTGCTTTCTGTCCGTTAACTAACCCAAATGAGTGATGCTGATGTCAAACCCATTTCCATTAGCTAGCTGGTGTTAATTCATACGTTTTTAGCTACACGGTAGTAAAGATGTGCCGTACACATTTACCTCGAGCACTCAAATCTATTTAACACAACAGATGTAATGGCTTACGTTTAATACAGAGCTTTCAGACTGTAAAACATTAAAAGATCTGGTCTAGCTCTAGTCTAGTCTAGCTCTTTCAGTTAGTTATTGGTTCACCTGTACATGTTCCCACAGGTTGGATGTTGTGCTGTAAGATGTCGATATCTCCATAGCTTTTGGATTGCATAATTTTCCTTTTGAAGCTTTTAAAACTGAAAATAGCTGATAAATTGGGCCACGGATGTTCATCTGTCTCTACTGTCTCAGAGATTGCTGCTAAGCATCTAGACTTTCATCAGGAAGCTGTTTTATTTAGATTGGGTACCTTATTTTGTGTCCTCGTTCATTACGTTCCACCCTTGCTGACAGGATTGGTGTAGTTATTATTAAACCCAGTATTAGTAAAAGCTATGCTCCGTGTGCAGTGCAGTTGGCCCTTAGGCAGGAGGATAAGTGTTGTTTTATCTGCTCTAACACACCTGATTCTTCTAATCAGCTAACCACCAGGAACTTTGAGTCCAAGTGGGTGTGTTAGGGCGGGGACAAACACTACATCTTGCGAAGCTGAAGTACGAAAACCACTGTTCCAGACAATTTCCCATATTTTTGACTATTATAATCATCTCTGTAATCTCCCTCTCTGTCTTCTTCTCTGTTATTCTTCTCCTATCTTCTGCCCCTTCTCGTTTTTTTTCCTACCATGGCAGACACATTGCCTGGTATCCTCATTACCATTGAAATGTAAAACACTCTAATTGAGTGCTGATTGCAGCCTTTCACACACACTTCCTCGAGACACGGCTGTATGGAGAAAGCACAGCTCCTGAATAAATGAACCATTACCAGGGGAAAAACCTTCGTCTCAAGGAGACCATACTTATCTCCCATTCCTTGAGTAATTGCCTCCATTGTTGTCTATCATTATCTGACGTTGGTTTTACCAAACCAATCTGAATCCCTCTTTGCTCTTCAGCTCCAAATATTTCATTCTGTGTGGTTTTTTTTCCCCCAACCCTTCGTTTCCCTGAGAAATTGTACCGCAGTATAACCATCATTTTTTTTCTCTTTCTATTTAAATTCAATCTCCATCCAAACAGAGAAATTCTGTAAGGAAACTTATCTGAAACTACTTCTCCTGTGAGCATAAACCTGTCTTCAGACTTTAATCATGACAGATCTTGTTTAAAAAAAAAGCCATTTCTTTATCAAGTTTCAAAAGCCGATGGGGCTTGATACACACTTCATTAATCCACTGCAAACGCCATAATCATGATGGACTGGGGCAAGTTAAAATGAGTCATTATGTAGCTTGATTACATGGAATTCACACCAGAGGCAACACACGTGAGTGGCACGTGAGTGTCTGATCCTGGCCATACAGTGCCTTGCATGCAGTTGTGGTCAGAAATTTACATACAGTGACAGGAATGTCATCTTGGATATGAATGTCATGGCAATATTTGGGCTTTCAGTAATTTCTTTGAGCTGTTCTTTTTCTGTGGCAGAATGATTGTACAGCATATATTTTTAATTAAAAAAAAGACTCTAGGATCTGGTGTACAAATTTTAATTTTCTTTGGGTTTTCTGAAATCAACACAGGCTCAAAAATTTACACACGCTCACTTAGATTATTAATTCAGAGGTGCTGAAACTTCCAAAAATGTCTCTTATCTTTCCAAGGCCAAGGTCTCTTAACTTCCTGTTAGTGATCATGATTGACTACAGCTGGTAGCTTCTCTGTGCCTTCATAAAAAGGGTTTGTTTACAGCACTCATTGGATTGACCAACACACAGTAAAATGGGAAAGTCCAAGGAGCTCAGTACAGATCTAAGAAAGAGGATCGCAGATACACACAACTCCGGAATGTCTCTTGGCGCCATTTCTAAACAACTGCAAATTCCAAGATCAGCTCAAACAATTGTATCCAAGTTATTGTGAAGTGTAGTCACTTTACCAAGCCATTTTGCTTCAGGAAAACCCAAACTGTCACCCTCAGCTGAAAGGAAATTGATTTGGATGGTCAGGAACAACCTGGGAACCACCATGGCACAGCCCTGGCATGAACTGGAAGCTGATGGATCACTGTCTACAGTTCAGATCACCATGGACTAAGAGGCTGCTATCCAAGAAATAACCCCCCGCTCCAAAATTGACACCTTCAAGCTTAACTAAAGTTTGAAGCTGACCACACAGACAAACTAAAAGCCTTCTGGAGGAAAGCTGTATGGTCAGATGAGACAAAGATTGAGTTGTTTGGCCACAACAACCATGTACAGAGGGACACTGTACCAGCTGGTGGTGGCGGTAGGATCATCATGCTCTAGGGCTGTTTTTCTGCCAGTGGAACTGGTTCATTGCACAAAGTGGATGGAATAATGAAGGAGGACTACCTCAGAATTCTTCAGCATAAACCATCAGAAACTTAAACACGATTTGGGACTTACAAAGGAAACTGAACCCAAACACACATCAGAGCTGGTTGTGGAGGATAAAGCAGGCTAACATTAAGCTTAAAACAAGTCCTGACTTCAGCCCTGTTGAAAATATACGGTACAGACCGTGCTTATAAGTCAAGTCCATGCCAAGAAAAAAAATTAGTTGAACTCTACGAATTCTACCATGAAGAGTCATGAAATATCCAACCAGAATTCTGCCAAAAGCTTGTTCATGGTAAACAAAAATATTTGGTCAAGGTGAATCTTGCAAAGAGACATTTTACCCAAATATTAGGTGTGCTGTATGTACAGTATATTTTTGACCCTGTATATATAATTTTGACCCTGTGTTGATTTTAGAAAACTCAAAGAAAATTAAATTTGTGCACCAAATTCTAGTGCCTTTTTTTAAATTAAAGCTGTATGCTTTCTGCCACAGAAAAAGAACGGTTCAAAGAAATTACTGAAAGCCCAAATATTGCCATGACATTCATATCCAAGATGACATTCATGTCACTGTATGTAAACTTTTGACCACAACTGTAAGTATTTGCCCCTCTTGAATGTTTCCATTTTGTAGTGTCAAAACCTGGATTTGAGATTCCTTCTGATTTCCATAATATCTCACACTGGAAGATGCAAACAAATTTTATTGTATTGTAACACTAATGTTAATTAAACATATTGGTTGCGTAAGTATTCACTCCCTTGGATCAATCCTTGGTGGAACCATTGATAGGGTTTGATCTGTCTGTACTGAAGGGGGTTGAATTGACAAACTATGATCTAGGAATGTAGGGGAAGTCATGGCTTAATGCCATGGTTAGAGAAGCAGCTTTGGAATCAAAATATTGCTGGTTCAGTTCCCTGGACCAGCAGGAATGGCTTGAGCAAGGAACCTAATCCCCAACTGCTTCCCAGGCTGCTCTGGGTATATTGTACATTGCTCTGGATAAGATCGTCTGCTAAAGGTCATTAATGTAATGTAGACCTCTGTGCCACCCAGGAGATTCTGCCTCATGTATCGATCTGGAAGCAACAGTCACTGATGCAGATACAGCTGCTCAGAAAGGTTTCTCAGTTTATTATAGGACAAATATGAGTATATATCCATGTTCAAGAGTATATTGTAGCCATATGATTATTTACATTACATTAAAGTTGTTGGCGGCACGGTGGTGTAGTGGTTAGCGCTGTCGCCTCACAGCAAGAAGGTCCTGGGTTCGAGCCCCGGGGCTGGCAAGGGCCTTTCTGTGCGGAGTTTGCATGTTCTCCCCGTGTCCACGTGGGTTTCCTCCGGGTGCTCCGGTTTCCCCCACAGTCCAAAGACATGCAGGTTAGGTTAACTGGTGACTCTAAATTGACCGTAGGTGTGAATGTGAGTGTGAATGGTTGTCTGTGTCTATGTGTCAGCCCTGTGATGACCTGGCGACTTGTCCAGGGTGTACCCCGCCTTTCGCCCGTAGTCAGCTGGGATAGGCTCCAGCTTGCCTGCGACCCTGTAGAAGGATAAAGCGGCTAGAGATAATGAGATGAGATGAGATTAAAGTTGTTTAGCAGACACTCTTATCCAGAGCAACGTACAACATATCCAGAGCAGCCTGGGGAGAAGTTCAGGATTAGGTGCCTTGCTCAAGGGCACTTCAGCCATTCCTGCTGGTCCAAGAAATTGAACCAGCAACCTTTTGGTCCCAAAGCGTCTTCTCTAACCAGCAGGCCATGGCTTGCCCAGATTTAAGAAGCTGGGTTACATGTGTATGACAGGGTAATATCAATGGGTGATGAAGCATTACATCACTAGTCAGAATAACCTTCTAACCTAATGGAAACAGAGCAGATGTGCAAGCGAAGATAAATCTCAAGGACTTAACTATCCAAAACAAGTAGCAATCAAAACAGCCTGTACCAGTTTCCAGCATGCAAACACATATCTCTATGAACCAACTTTGGCTGCAAATACTGCTGCAAGTCTAGAATACACGTCAAACAGCTGTGCACATCTGGATCCTGATATTTTTGCCCATTCTTCTTTCTTGGCAGAATTCCCAAGATCTGCTCAGATTGGGTGGCATGGTGGTGTAGTGGTTAGCACTGTCATCTCACAACAAGAAGGCTCTGGGTTTGAGCCCAGTGGCTGACGGTGGTGGCCCTTCTGTGTGAAGGTTGTATGTTCTCCCCGTGTCTGCCCTCTGGGTGCTCTGGTTTCTCCCCACAGTCCAAAGACATGTGGTTAGGTTAACATGGGGTAGCCTTTAGCTGAAGTACCTTTGAGCAAGGCACCTAACCCTTGACTGCTCCCTAGGCACTGTAGCATAGCTGCCCACTGCTCTGGGTATGTGTGTGCATGTGTGTTCACTGCTTCAGATGGGTTAAATGCAGAGGAGACATTTCACTGTGTCTGTGCTTGAGTGTAGGTGTGATACATAAAGGCTTCTTGTTCTAGAGACCACTGATAAGCAGCAATTTTCAAGTTTTGCCACAATCAGATTTATGTCTAGTCTTTGAGGTTCTGGTTCTAGCTCCACCTATTTCATATATTATTGCCTTGTATTGTATTTGACTCCCTCCCAGATAGCACACCTACGTCGGTCCACCATTGGCTTCGCTGACAGTCCATCAGAGGTATGACTAGCGGGCCTTCATCGGGCCGACGTCGGCAAGCCGATAAAGGGAAAAAAAGGATGCAGATATTCACTTTAACTGTTCTCTTTTTTTTATTCTAAAGATTATTCAATTATAACAAGAGCAGGGTAGTATTGTAACTTTTTATTTTCAGAATCTGCAGAATATTTTCAGAATCCAGCAGCCCGCTAGCGACAGTGGGCGGCAAACACATCTGGTGGTCTGCTATTGGACCATCAGTGGCTTGCGGATGGCAGGACACACGAGAGTAACGAGATCTCAGGTTTTTTTACCTTTATCGGCTTGCCGACGTCGGCCCGACGAAGGCCCGCTAGTCATACCTCTGATGGACCATCAGCGCAGCCAATGGTGGGCCAATGTTGGGCCGACATAGGTGTGCTATCTGGGCTCCATCTTGCTGTCAACCCTGACCTGTTTCCCGGTTCGTGCTGATGCAAATAAGATGACGGAATGAATCCTCTTCAGTCCACCAGATGAAGTTTTTGAGAATGTGAAGAACATCATTGACCAAACATCTCTCCAAGTGAGTTTTCAGTATTCCAGGATTTCCCATTTTCTCCCTGGTCCTGTTTTACCTGTAAAACTGCCTTTGCACATCACTCCGCCGCCTCTTGCTTTCGTACCTGTTCAGTGTTTGATATACATTTCTTACAAGTCTAGAAACACTTTAAAACATCAACAACCTGCAACTTTAACTTGTTTTCGTTCTAAATTTATGGATGTTTTTGTGAGCGTGAATGAAAACTATTCCATATGTGAGTTAAATAACAGCACAGGGTCTTTCCCTCCAGCTCCACACACTTTAATTGGTTCCTCGACCCCTTCGCCTCGCCTGAATGAAAAGTCATTTAGTGACTTACTTTCTCAAAGCGGATTTGTAATTGTTGTTCCTTATTCTGATCACTGCTGGCTGAGAAATTGCATTCCCGTTTAACCACACAATGCTGCGACTGGGTGTGTTGGATGTGAAAAATATGAATGTCATTACCATGACAATGGGAGCTAATTCTACTGTCCTGCCTCCAGTGCCTTTCATTCTCCATCCATCTTTTAATGCACCTTATCAGGATGCCAGCATAGCCTAAATAACCATCCACTGTGACGCTCGTCCTCCAGTCCTGCTGACCTCTATCACTAATGCATGCAGCATGCAAATACAGTCTGTACATGGACACACACACTCATATGCATAATCAATACATATACACCCACACCCACACACAAGCTTAAGTTATATATCATTAAGGTTCTACTACAGCTGTTCCTATTCTATAATTCATGAAAATATAACGTATTATACATAGAGCTGCACTTATAGCTGATTTTTTTTGGTAATAGCCATTTTTTATATTATGTTGCTGCAAGATACAACATAGGTTTCCTTAAACAAGACATTTGCTGAAGGACAAGAAAACAAGTGGATGAAGTTTGAGAAAAGCTGAAGGAAAGAGAGAGGATGAGAGAAGAAGCATGGAAAGGAACGAATGCCAAACTCAGCCCCACACACACAACAAAGCTGTCGGTCTGATGCAGAGGCAGCGAGCAGCGTCGACAGTCACCGAATTATCTGCAGTAATTTGTTATTTTCTATCTGGCCCTGAGAGGAAGATAAGGGTTCACTTGGGGGAGGCACTAGATTATTGGTCTGTGGAGTGTAATTGATTTTGGATTGGGGTAGGACCACAGCGAGAGAGAGAGAGCTCAAGTCATGTCAAGTGAATTTGTTCTTATTATTTGCGCTGCACAGAATCAACAAATATGCTCTTAAAATTAAGGCACAAATTCTGCATAAATTATGGCAGATTTTCATTTTCTCATGAAAGAACTCTGCTTGTTAAACCATTACATAATGACCGTATTTCTGGGTCCAAATCTTGTCTTTTCAACATGACGTAGTGCTGTGTCTCTCATTGTTTAAATAGATCCAAGTCCAAATTGTGGGCGGGACCATGGGCATCAGTGACTGGTCGTGGGCGGGACCATGTTTATCACAGATTGGTCGTGAGCGGGACGATGGGTATTAGAGACTGGTCGTGGGCGGGACCATGATTATCAGAGATTGGACGTGGGCGGGACCATGATTATCAGAGACTGGTCGTGGGCGGGACCATGGTTATCAGAGACTGGTCGTGGGCGGGACCATGGTTATCAGAGATTGGTCGTGGGCGGGACCATGGTTATCAGTGACTGGTCATGGGCAGGACCATGGTTATCAGTGACTGGTCATGGGCGGGACCATGGTTATCAGTGACTGGTTGTGTGCGGGACCGTGGTTATCAGTGACTGGTCGTGGGCGGGACCATGGTTATCAGTGACTGGTCGTGGGCGGGACCATGGTTATCAGTGACTGGTCATGGGCGGGACCATGGTTATCAGTGACTGGTCATGGGTGGGACCATCAGTTATCAGAGATTGGTCGTGGGCATGACAATGGTTATCAGAGATTGGTCATGGGTGGGACCATCGGTTATCAGAGATTGGTCATGGGTGGGACCATGGATATCAACGACTTGTCATGGGCGGGACCATGGTTATCAGAGATTGGTCATGGACGGGACCATGGTTATCAGTGACTGGTCATGGGCGGGACCATGGTTATCAGTGACTGGTCATGGGTGGGACCATGGTTATCAGTGACTGGTCATGGGTGGGACCATCAGTTATCAGAGACTGGTCTGGGCGGGACCATGGGTATCAGAGATTGGTCGGGACCATGGTTATCAGTGACTGGTTGTGGGCAGGACCATGATTATCAGAGATTGGTTGTGGGTGGGACCATGGTTATCAGAGATTGGTCATGGGCGGGACCATCATTTATCAGGTATTGGTCATGAGCGGGACCACAGGTATCAGTGACTGGTCATGGACGGGACTATGGTCATCAGTGACTGGTCATGGGCAGGACCATGGTTATCAATGACTGGTCATGGGTGGGGCCATGGGGTATCAGTGAGTGGTCATGGGCAGGACCATGGGTATCAGTGACTGGTCGTGGGCAGGACCATGGGTATCAGTGACTGGTCGTGGGCAGGACCATGGGTATCAGTGACTGGTCATGGGCGGGACCATGGTTATCAGAGACTGGTCATGGGCAGGACCATGGTTATCAGTGACTGGTCATGGGCAGGACCATGGTTATCAATGACTGGTCATGGGTGGGGCCATGGGGTATCAGTGACTGGTTGTGGGCAGGACCATCCCTGGTGCAAATCCTACACAGGATCCTGTAGGATCCTGTAAGATCCTGTAGGATCCTATAGGATCTTATTTAGGAATGGGATCCTGAATAGGATCCTACATAGGAACAGGATCCTATTTAAGATCCTGAATAGGATCCTATGTAGAAATAGGATCCTGCACAGGATTACATTCCTATTTAAGATCCTAAGTAGAAATAGGATCCTATATAAGATCCTGTGCAGAATCCTAAATAGGATCCTAGAAAGAGCCAAAATCTTGGAAGTGATAGGATCTTGAACATGATCCTGTATAAGATCTTGAAAAAGTATCAGGATCCTGTAAAAGATCCTAAGTAGGATCCTGAATAAGATCCTAGCTCATATGCTTCAGGATCCTAAGTAGGATCTTGTAGGATCTTAAACAAGATTTTGAGTGGGATCCTGAATAAGATCCTAACTCAAATGCTTCAGGATCCTGAGTATGATCTTGTAGGATCTTAAACAAGATCTTGAGTAGGATCCCGAATGAGATCCTAACTCGAATGCTTCAGGATCCTAAGTAGGATCTTGTAGGATCTTAAACAAGATCTTGAGTGGGATCCTGAATAAGATCCTAACTCAAATGCTTCAGGATCCTGAGTATGATCTTGTAGGATCTTAAACAAGATCTTGAGTAGGATCCCGAATGAGATCCTAACTCGAATGCTTCAGGATCCTAAGTAGGATCTTGTAGGATCTTAAACAAGATCTTGAGTGGGATCCTGAATAAGATCCTAACTCAAATGCTTCAGGATCCTGAGTATGATCTTGTAGGATCTTAAACAAGATCTTGAGTAGGATCCCGAATGAGATCCTAACTCGAATGCTTCAGGATCCTGAGTAGGATCTTGTAGGATCTTAAACAAGATCTTGAACAGGATCCTGAATAAGATCCTAACTCAATTGCAGCAGGATCCTGTGTAGGATCTTGTAGGATCTTAAACAAGATCTTGAACAGGATCCTAACTGGATACCAACAGGATCCTGGGTATGTTCTTGTAGGATCTTAACAAGATCCTAAGTAGGATCCTGAATAAGATCCTAACTGGATACCAATAGGATCCTGAGTAGGTTCTTGCCGAACGAATTCCCAATACTCTGATTCAGCAAATTCAGGGTAGCATGGAAACAAGGCTTGCTAGCCCTAAATTCTTGAATAGATAGTGCATTTAAAGTTTTTTTGCGAGTTTTTTTTAAACTTAAATAAATATCCTTCTGTACAAGAGCAGAACAGGGCTCACACATACTATACTGTATGTGATTTAGGGTTTAAATATAGCTAAATATGATGACCTTTATTTCAACAAACCATAATAATGTGAATATGGAAGACAATTTTAACTATTCCATGATAATATTTCAGAGTTACAGTTTTCATGAGTTTGCTTGAATAAAGTTATAAAGAGCAGTGTTCCATATTTATTCAACTATGAAACCTAGTACAATCAACAGCATGTTTGGTTGAAAAATAACCTTCATAATAATGTGATTCATCTAAAAGCCCTGGTGCAAATCCTGGCCAGGATCCTACCAGGATCCTAGCAGGATCTTACCAGGATCCTAACCAGGATCTTTTACAGGATCTGAAAGATAATCCTAAAGGATCTTGTCCAAGATCCTACAGGATCTTGTACAAGATCCTGTAGGATATTGTATGATCCTGTTCAAGATCCTGTAGGATGTTGTAGGATCCTGTACAAGATCCTGTAGGATATTGTAGGATCTTACCAGGATCCTATAGGATCCTGTACAAGATCCTGGTTAGGATCCTACAGGATCTTGTACAAGATCCTACAGGATCCTGTTCAAGATCCTGTAGGATCTTGGACAAGATCCTTTAGGATTATATTTCAGATCCTGTACAAGATCCTGGTTAGGATCCTGATAAGATCCTGCTAGGATCCTGGTAGGATCCTGGCCAGGATTTGCACCAGGGATGGGTATCAGTGACTGGTCACAAGCACATGTCAGGCGTTCCACAGAGTTGAGTGAACCTGCTTTTTAAACTCAAGTAACAGCAGCTGTGATGTGAGCTGGAGAGCTGTATCAAGTTCAAGACAGTCACTACTGTGTGCTGAACAAGTCGCTTTTTTATCGTAATAACATTGCAATTTGGGTTGTAAAGTATTGGACTAATTTTTTGAACATTTTAATTCATAATTAATAACATGACATCAGACCAAAATTAAATCCTCTTTAAACTATTTATTATCCTATTTGTTTTATTAACATATAGAGAGCTTTGGAGGCTGTTTATAATGAGGATGTCGTCTTTTAGAGCTAATAATCTGATTGTGTATGTGTATGTGTGTGTGTATATATATATATATATATATATATATATATATATATATATATATATATATATATATATATATATACACACACACACACACACACATAGTGTTTAGGATGTTTTAAAATTTTCTTAATTCATTTAAATTTAATTTTGGTATTGAGAATCACAGTACTGCAACTTGTATTGGTGTCAAAGTCAAAATCATGACAACCCTAGATTTTAGGTTAAAAATTAGATACTGGGTTGTGTATTTGTTTAAATGTTCTGGCTCTGATTTCACAGTCTTTAAATACAGAAGTGATGTTATGTCAGATACAAACTCATACAATGACTGACAGCTGGATTACAGTGGAAGTGTAGATCCATATGGATGGCCCATAATAATGAGAGTGGTGATTTATGAGCTTTCAGTCATCGCCCGCCCAGATGATTAAGTCTTTCAGCAAGCGCTCAGCAGGGCAGCGGACACACACACACACACAAAAAAAAAAAAATCTCTCTCTAACAAATCACATAGGCAAATATCAGCAAGGACTTTAACTATTTTTTTATTACTCTGATTGCACAGAGTGCCTTAGTTGTGTATCTAATTTTTCCCTGTCTCGACAGTCTCTGTGTGTGTGTGTGTGTGTGTGTGTGTGTGTGTGTGTGTGTGTGTGTGTGTGTGTGTGTGTGTGTGTGTAAAATCCACTCAGTCCTGTAGTCCAGGTCACCTCAGCATGAAGCTTCTCCTTAAACAGTAATTTCTCAAAAACCAAGTTATAAGACAAACACTTTAATACATGAAGAGGAAAAACACAAAGAATATATTTTTTTTTATTACACGAACATCATTAGTCTGTCATTTAACAAATTACAAAGTTATTTTTTGCAATACAAAATTTAAAATTAGTATTTTTTATACAGAAAACATAATCCTACAGTTCCACAAATACACTATTTTTCAATTCATATGAATATTCCAGCATTTTATAAACCTAATTTCTATCCAACACACACACACACACACACACACACACACACACACACACACACACAGAAAAAAACAACTAAAGCTCTGTTACACTAAATCATTGGGTCCCAAACGTTTTAGCCAAATGATCCCAACCCTGACCACCCTACATTCTTTTCACTCGAGATTTAATATATACAATGGTGCTTGAAAGTTTGTGAACCCTTTAGAATTTTATATATTTCTGCATAAATATGACCTAAAACATCATCAGATTTTCACACAAGTCCTGAAAGTAGATAAAGAGAACTCAGTTAAACAAATGAGACAAAAATATTCTACTTGGTCATTTATTTGGGGAAAATGATCCAATATTACATATCTGTGAGTGGCAAAAGTATGTGAACCTTTGCTTTCAGTATCTGGTGTGACCCCCTTGTGCAGCAATAACTGCAACTAAACATTTCTGGTAACTGTTGATCAGTCCTGCACACCGGCTTGGAGGAATTTTAGCCCGTTCCTCCGTACAGAACAGCTTCAACTCTGGGATGTTGGTGGGTTTCCTCACATGAACTGCTCGCTTCAGGTCCTTCATTTCGATTGTTACATTTCGATTGGATTAAGGTCAGGACTTTGACTTGGCCATTCCAAAACATTAACTTTATTCTTCATTAACCATTCTTTGGTAGAACGACTTGTGTGCTTAGGGTCGTTGTCTTGCTGCATGACCCACCTTCTCTTGAGATTCAGTTCATAGACAGATGTCCTGACATTTTCCTTTAGAATTCGCTGGTATAATTCAGAATTCATTTTTCTATCAATGATGGCAAGCCGTCCTGGCCCAGATGCAGCAAAACAGGCCCAAACCATGACACTACCACCACCATGTTTCACAGATGGGATAAGGTTCTTATGCTGGAATGCAGTGTTTTCCTTTCTCCAAACATAATGCTTCTCATTTAAACCAAAAAGTTCTATTTTGGTCTCATCTGTCCACAAAATATTTTTCCAATAACCTTCTGGCTTGTCCATGTGATCTTTAGCAAACTGCAGATGAGCAACAATGTTCTTTTTGGAGAGCAGTGGCTTTCTCCTTGCAACCTGGCCATGCACACCATTGTTGTTCAGTGTTCTCCTGATGATCGACTCATGAATATTAACATTAGCCAATGTGAGAGAGGCCTTCAGTTGCTTAGAAGTTACCCTGGAAGTTATACTTTGTGACCTCATCAACTATTACACGCCTTGCTCTTGGAGTGATCTTTTGGCCCTTTTCCACTACCCGCTTTCAGCTCACTTCAGCCCGACACGGCTCGTGTTTCGACTACCTCAGAGCAGCATGACTCAGCTCGCTTCAGCCCTACTCAGTACCCAAAACTCGCACGGTTTTGGAGTAGGGCTGAAGCGAGCCAAACCGAGCTGAGTGGGGCTAGGGGCGTGAGGAGACACTCCCCTGTGCACTGATTGGTAAGGAGGAGTGTCCTCACATGCCCACACACGCCCCGCGAGCATGCTGGGATCTGTCAACACCGTAAACCCGGAAGAAGAAGAATTACGAATTACGAGAATTATGAAGCCTTATGCGCCTCGCCTCATCTATACGCTCTTGCCAGTATCTGTTGGCGTTGTCGGTGACAACAAGCCACAGCACCAAGACCAGCAACACTAACGACTCCATGTCCTCCATGTTTATTGTTTACTATCCAGGTCGTGAGACTACCGTTTAAAAGATCACTGATGTCACTGTTTGCGCCGCCTAACGACATCACGTGACGTCCACCCACTTTCGCTAACCCCACCCAATGTGTCCACCCACTTCCAGCTAGCACGGTTCAGCGCGGTTGTAGTTGAAATGCAACCCCAACAGCCCCACTCAGCTCGACTCAGCCCAACTCAGCACCGCACGGCTCAGCCCAACTCAGCCGCGTTGGTAGTGGAAAAGCCCCATTTGTTGGTCGACCACTCCTGGGGAGGGTAACAATGGTCTTGAATTTCCTCCATTTGTACACAATCTGTCTGACTGTGGATTGGTGGAGTCCAAACTCTTTACAGATGGTTTTGTAATCTTTTCCAGCCTGATGAGCATCAACAACGCTTTTTCTGAGGTCCTCAGAAACCTCCTTTGTTCGTGCCATGATACACTTCCACAAACATGTGTTGAGAAGATCAGACTTTGATAGATCCCTGTTCTTTAAATAAAACAGGGTGCCCACTCACACCTGATTGTCACCCCATTGATTGAAAACACCTGACTCTAATTTCACCTTCAAATTAACTGCTAATCCTAGAGGTTCACATACTTTTGCCACTCACAGATACAGTGCCTTGCAAAAGTATTCATACCCCTCGAACCTTTTCACATTTTTCCACCTTACAACCACGAACTTAAAGGAACAGTCCACCGTACTTCCATAATGAAATATGCTCTTATCTGAATTGAGACAAGCTGCTCCGTACCTCTCCGAGCTTTGCACGACCTCCCAGTCAGTCAGACGCAGTCAGACACGCTGTCACTCCTGTTAGCAATGTAGCTAGGCTCAGCATGGCCAATGGTATTTTTGGGGGCTGTAGTTAGATGCGACCCAACTCTTCCACGTTTTTCCTGTTTACATAGGTTTATATGACCAGTGACATGAAACAAGTTCAGTTACACAAATTGAAACGTAGTGATTTTCTATGCTATGGAAAGTCCGCACTATAATGACAGGCGTACTAACACCTTCTGCGCACTTCGGCAGCGCATTGATATCTGAGCTCCGTATCATTGCGCTGCCGAAGCGCGCAGAAGGTGTTAGTACGCCTGTCATTATAGTGCGGACTTTCCATAGCATAGAAAATCGCTACGTTTCAATTTGTGTAACTGAACTTGTTTCATGTCACTGGTCATATAAACCTATGTAAACAGGAAAAACGTGGAAGAGTTGGGTCGCATCTAACTACAGCCCCAAAAAATACCATTGGCCATACTGAGCCTAGCTACATTGCTAACAGGAGTGACAGCGCGTCTGACTGACTGGGAGGTCGCGCAAAGCTCGGAGAGATACGGAGCAGCTTGTCTCAATTCAGATAAGAGCATATTTCATTATGGACGTACGGTGGACTGTTCCTTTAAAAGTTTTTTATTGAGATTTTATGTGATAGACCAACACAGAGTAGCACATAATTGTGAAGTGAAACGAAAATGATAAATGGTCTTCAAAATTTTAAACAAATAAAAATCTGAAAAATGTGGTGTGCATTAGTATTCAGCCCCCCTGTGTCAATACTTTGTAGAGCCACCTTTTGCTGCAGTTACAGCTGCAAGTATTTTGTGGTATGTCTCTACCAGCTTTGCACATCTAGACACTGAAATTTTTGCCCATTCTTATTTGCAAAATAGCTCAAGCTCAGCCAGATCGGATGGACAGCATGTGTGAAAAGCAATTTTCAAGTCTTGCCACAGATGCTCAATGGGATTTAGGTCTGGACTTTGACTGGGCCATTCTAACACATGAATATTCTTTGATCTAAACCATTCCATTGTAGCTCTGGCTGTATGTTTAGGGTCATTGTCTTGCTGGAAGGTGAATCTCCTTCCCAGTCTCAAGTCTTTTGCAGCCTCCAACAGGTTTCTTCTAGGATTGCCCTGTATTTAGCTCCATCCATCTTCCCATCAACTCTGACCAGCTTCCCTGTCCCTGCTGAAGAAAAGCATCCCCATAGCATGATGCTGCCACCACCATGTTTCACAGTGGGGATGGTGTGTGCAGGGTGATGAGCAGTGTTAGTTTTCCGCCACACATAGCGCTTTGCGTTTAGGCCAAAAAGTTAAACTTTGGTCTCATCTGACCAAAGCACCTTCTTCCACATGTTTGCTGTGCCCCCTACATGGCTTCTGGCAAACTGCAAACAGGACTTCTTATGCCTGTCTTTCAACAATGGCTTTCTTCTTGCCACTCTTCCAAAAAGGCCAGATTTGTGGAGTGTACAACTTATAGTTGTCCTGTGCACAGATTCTCCCACCTGAGCTGTGGATTTCTGCAGCTCCTCCAGAGTGATCATGGGCCTCTTGGCTGCTTCTCTGACCAGTGCTCTCCTTGCTCGCTCTGTCAGTTTAGGTGGACGGCCATGTCTTGGTAGGTTTGCAGTTGTGCCATACTTTTTCCATTTTTGAATGATGGATTGAACAGTGCTTCTTGAGATGTTCAGAGCTTGGGATATTTTTTTATAACCTAACCCTGCTTTAAACTTCTCCAGAACTTTATCCCTGACCTGTCTGGTGAGTTCTTTGGTCTTCATGATGCTGTTTATTCTTCAGTGTTCTCTAACAAACCACTGAGGCCTTCACAGAACAAGTGTATTTATGCTGAGAGTAAATCACACACAATAGGACTCTATTAACTAATTAGATGACTTCTGAAGGCAATTGATTGCACTGGATTGTATTTAGAGGTATCAGAGTACAGGGGGCTGAATACTAACGCACACCACATTTTTCAGATTTTTATTTGTTTAAAATTTTGAAGACCATTTATCATTTTCATTTCACTTCACAATTATGTGCTACTCTGTGTTGGTCTATCACATAAAATCTCAATAAAAAACTTTTAAGTTTGTGGTTGTAAGGTGGAAAAAGTGAAAAAGTTCAAGGGGTATGAATGTGCCTTTTTCAAGGCACTGTATGTAATATTGGATCATTTTCTTCAATAAATGGCCAAGTAGAATATTTTTGTCTCATTTGTTTAACTGGGTTCTCTTTATCTACTTTTAGGACTTGTGTGAAAATCTGATGATGTTTTAGGTCATATTTATGCAGAAATATAGAAAATTCTAAAGGGTTCACAAACTTTCAAGCACCACTGTAGGATGATACAGTTACTGTATGTGTAACATAAATTAGTAAAAACTAAAAGACTATTTCTTGTGTTGAATAACCAGTCTAGTGGAAAGTGTGTTGTTATAGATAAACAATCCACCCCAGGGTGGTGTGATGAGGCCGGATGTGACGCAGGGGTGCCTGGTGTATTGAGGCTTGACTTGAGGCATGGCATTGTTTGCGTGTTCAGAAGCAGAAACACACTCACCTGATTATCTTTTCTACTTACCTGTAGGACTAAATGTGACCTTCATTAGATTGTGTCACAGAACAATCTCCCAAGTTGAAATGTTTTGTGGTTTTATGAGCAGCAATATTAAACACTCTATATCTCTAAAACTTTCTGCTGTCGTCGTGATTGTTGTCATGAACCGCATCTCAAATCGAAAACTCTGACCTTACTATCTTAAAAAGTATTTCTTAATTTTGAAAATATAGATGACTGTAACACAAAACAGAGCTTTTTATATGTTTGAAGGAGACATGAGAAGGTTTTGAACACTAACTGTAGTAGGAAAAATGGTTAATATTCAATAACGGTCGAGAATAGTGTACAAGTATGTGATCTGAGACACAGTGTTAGTTTCCATCCATCCAGCCATCGTCTGTAGCCATTTATCCTGTGCAGGGTCACGAGCAAGCTTGAGCCTGTCCCAGCTGACTATGGGTGAGAGGCGGGGTACACCCTGGACAAGTCGCCAGGTCATCGCAGGGTTGACACAGAGACAAACAACCATTCACACTCACATTCACACTTACAGTCAATGTAGAGTCACCAATAAACCTAACCTGCATGTCTTGGGACTGTGGGGGAAACCAGAGGAAACCCATGCAGACACGGGGCGAACACACAAACTCCAAACAGAAAGGCCCCCCCATCGGTCACTGGGCTCAAACCCAGAACCTTTTTGCTGTGAGGTGACAGTGCTAACCACTACACCACCGTGCAGCCACAATGCTAGTTTGTTTAGTAGAAATAGACAGATGGGGAAAATGTGTCTATTTCTTTTGCTAAATTTCTACTCTAGTGCAGCATGTCAGGAAAGTGAAAATGACTAAAATCATCATGCGGCCTTGGCCGAGAGACAACACACATTGTCACACCAGCAGTCGGGGTCTCCCATGGCAGTGCCCAGTTCAGTGAGGTTGCTCTCTGTGTGCCTCACAGCAACCTGGGGATAGGTAAAGTGACCCCTCCCAGCTAATTTCCAGAGGAGGAGCTTGAATATTGGATATTAGTGCCTCCTTGGCTTGGAAGCAGTGGCCTGCAAACTGTCGCTGGCTCCAATGGGTGCTTAGCTTTGGCAGGGGACCATAGATTTGATTCAAGGTGGGGTAGAACCTCAAGGACAAACTGTGAACCCTGCAGAGCAAGTTGGTGTAGCAACCATCGAGGCGTTTATGGAGGCACATACTAAGGGTCCAGGTCTCTGAGCCAAACATTAGGATTCGTTCGATGGTGGACTTGAAGAGTTTTAACTTCAATGAGTTTGGCTGGTTGGAGTGCCAAATGCTGTCCAGTTTCTTACAGGCTTTCCTAATCAGGAAGTCTTTCCCAGAGTCTATGATCCAAAAACCTAGGTACTTGAAATCAACTTGTTTGATACAGACTCCAGACATGGAAGACATAATAACAGTAGTTCCAGTAGAAATGAACTCGGTCTTCAAAGGGTTGCATTGAAGACCAATGTGATTACCAGCTTCCTCTAGGGCATGACTGAAATAGCATGTAGCCTACACTCTTCATTTAGTCACGTTTGAACATGACTTCCAGTAACATCTCTCCAAATATTAGCATACAAAATCCATCTTTGATATATCTAATACTAATTTGTAAAACTGATAAACCAACCTAAAGAGGAGTTTGCGAGTTTGATTTACAGTATTACAGAAGTCTATGTGACCATGTAAACATTGCTGTGATGATAGCTACAAATGCATGTGATGCTACAGAACATGTTGGACATTTTTACAAACAGCCAAACTTACCTCGATCAGCTGATTTTTCATTTGTCAGATGTGATTTAGTCAGCAAATGTTAGCAGATGTGTCAGCTGTTCTAAGAGAAATGCTACAAAATTTCACTTTGTATTGATAGTCTTTTAATTTTTCAGCATCCAGGTTTCCGCAAAACAAAATCCAGCCTCATATGCTTGTCTCAATTATTTATAATCGGCTAATCTAGGAGATGAGTGCGATGAAACTGATGGTAGTATTAGCATGAAAGTTGACGCTTTGGAAGCAGATTTGTTTGATCAAAAGTGCGAGAGCTGGACAGACATAAGGATTAAAGCACCGCTGCATCACCGGGACCACTCATCATCATCGCGACGAGAGAATTTCTCAAACTCTCCATTCATCTCTATCTTCCATCTAGGTTGGCAAGTCTTCAACTAAGCACCTGGAATCATCTGCAAACTGATCAATGTATGACTTCTTCAGGCAACCAACTGGTTTTTGGCTATGCAAGGGTCTCCATAGAAGGAGATCGCCAACAACCTCTTGTTAGGACTTGGACTGTTTTGGCCTCTAGAGGCCGCTGTTATTTCCTTTTCGTGTCATATTTATTTTGGCCTCTAGAGGCCGCCACTGTTCCTGTGTTTTGTGTTTTTTTTTGTTAATTGCCTGTTAGTCCTAATTATCTTCACCTGTGTCCTTAATTAGTTTGTGTATTTATACCCCTGAGTTCAGTCCTCTTGTCACGGAGTCTTTGTGCTGTTATGTTTATCTCCAGTTTCCTTTGTACTGTGTTTTGTGGATCTTCTGAGCTTTTGCATTTTTGTCTTTTTCTTTTTGAATTATACTCTTTGTTTTTGTTTTTTTGTTTTGCCCTGGATTGTATATAGTGTACATAGTATAAATAAACCTTTTGTTACTTTTTCTACTTCCGCCTCACGCCTCTGCATTTGAGTCATTCCCCTGGTGGCCTAGTGGGGGTTTGCTGGATCATCACACCAACGAACCAGGTTCGAATCCCAGCAAAACCCTAACAGAAAGACTCCGTCATGACCGACTCAGCAGAGGCTGCTTCAACTGTCTACCCGGCCAACCTTCAGGGAATTATGGCAGCTTTGACACGCTTCGGAGCGACCATGGACGCTCATGGACGTACGCTCACCAGCCAACGTGAGGCCCTTGCTCGCCACGAGGAACTGCTTCAGCAAATTGGGAAAACCCTGGCACAGCTGACATCTCTGCCTGCATCTCCTGCTCCTGATCCAGCTCCCACTCCTGCTCCAGTGCCTCCTGCCATGCTGCCTTCTTCACCTCGCGAACGCAGCCTTCCTGCACCACAGAGGTATGACGGGAAGCACAGTGAGTGCCGAGAGTTCCTTACCCAGTGTCAACTCACCTTTGAGCTTCAGCCTACCACCTACACTACGGATCGCCGCAAGATTGCCTTTGTGATCACCTTATTAGCTGGTAAGGCGCGAGCCTGGGCTACTGCTATCTGGCAAAGACAGGGACCTGAGTGCTTTGATTTCCAGCTGTTTTCTGAAGAGATGCTTCGGGTCTTCGATCAGGCAGACATCAGTACCGACGCAGCCCGAAAGCTCATGTCCATCCGGCAAGGAGGAAGCGTCGCAGATTACGCCATCTCGTTCCGAACACTCGCAGCAGTAAGTGGATGGAACGAGACTGCCCTGGTGTCAGCCTTCCACCATGGTCTGTCTGACCCCATCAAGGACGGTCTGGCCTCTATTGGATGCCCAAGTGACCTCGAAACCCTCATCTCACATGCTATTCGTCTGGACAACAGGATGAGAGAACGCCACCAAGCCTTGAGCCCCCCCAGCCTCCCTACCTCTACCTGGAGACCATCTACCTCCTTCAGTGACTGTCCAGAACCCATGCAAGTGGGTCGTACTCGCCTCTCCGCATCTGAGAGGGAGCGCAGAAGGAGGGACAAGTGCTGCATCTACTGTGGCAAGCCTGGTCACTTCCGAGCATCATGTCCTGAACTCTTGGGAAAAGGACCGCCCTGTCCAGCCGAGGGAGGGTTGTGACGGGGCCTACCCTCTCTCCCGGACTCCCTGGCCAAGGAATCTACATCCCGGTCTCCATCTCCTGGGGTGAGTCTGTCCACTCTTGTCAAGCTTTGATAGACTCAGGGGCGGCTGGGAACTTTATGGATATTCACTTCTCCCAAAGCATCAATATACCTACTGCACCTCTTGAAGTCCCTCTGTCTGTGTCTGCCCTCGATGGCCAAGCGTTAGGTGATGGTAGAGTCACTCAAGTTACTTCTCCAGTCTTCCTCCAGTCTCAAGGTCACAAGGAAGAAATATCCCTGCACCTAATTCCTTCACCTGAGTTCCCAGTTATTCTAGGCCTTCCTTGGCTTACTCGCCACAACCCTCGCATAGACTGGGTAACAAGCCAGGTTGTGGAATGGGGCCCTGCATGCCATGCCTCTTGTCTGCTCTCTAGCTCTCCTGTGTCTCCTGCCGAGCCCCCTGATCTCACCGAGTTATCTCAAGTTCCCACAGAGTACTGGGATCTCAAGGAGGTATTCAGCAAGAGCAGGGCCGCCATTCTTCCTCCGCACCGGGCCTACGACTGTGCCATCGACTTGCTCCCTGGGACTACCCCTCCTCGTGGCAGACTGTTTTCCCTCTCTCAGCCAGAATGCAAGGCCATGGAGGAATACCTCAAAGATGCCCTGGTCTCTGGGTTCATTCGACCCTCCACCTCACCTGCTGGTGCCGGCTTCTTCTTTGTCGGCAAGAAGGATGGGGGGCTTCGACCATGTATTGACTACAGGGGCCTGAACAAGATCACTGTGCGCAACCGATATCCCCTTCCGCTGATGTCCACTGCTTTCGATCTGCTCCAAGGCGCCACCGTCTTCACCAAGTTGGACCTACGGAACACATACCACCTCATCCGTATCCGACAGGGAGACGAGTGGAAGACTGCCTTTAACACCCCGTCTGGGCACTACGAATACCAGGTGATGCCCTTCGGACTCACCAACGCACCAGCTGTTTTTCAGGCCCTAATCAACGACGTCTTAAGGGACATGATTAACCTGTACGTCTTTGTCTACCTCGATGACATCCTTATCTTTTCCAAGACCGTGCAGGAGCACCGCCACCATGTCCGCCAGGTTCTCCAGAGGCTGCTGCAGAACAATCTGTTCACCAAGGCCCAGAAATGCGAATTTCATGTTCCCAAGGTCTCCTTTCTGGGATTTATTGTACGGACAGGCCAACTCCAAATGGACCCTGCCAAGACCCTGGCCGTCCGGGACTGGCCTACTCCCAAGTCCGTTAAGGAGGTTCAGCGGTTCTTAGGATTCGCTAACTTCTACTGCAAGTTCATCAGGAACTTCAGTTCTGTGGCAGCACCCATGTCAGACCTCACCAAAGGGAAAGGTGGATCTTATGGCTGGTCTCCTCAGGCAGAAAAGGCGTTCAAAGACCTCAAGGCCTGCTTCTGCACGGCACCCATTCTGGTCCTCCCGGACACCTCCCAACCATTCATCGTGGAGGTGGACGCCTCGGACAGTGGTGTCGGCGCGGTACTTTCTCAACGTTCGGAAGGAAAGCTGCACCCCTGCGCTTACTTCTCCCACCGCCTGAGTCCTGCGGAGTCCCGGTACGATGTGGGGGATCGAGAACTGCTAGCGGTCAAACTGGCCCTTGAGGAGTGGAGGCACTGGCTGGAGGGAGCGCAACATCCATTCCTGGTTTGGACTGACCACAAGAACCTGGAGTACCTCCAGCAAGCCAAGAGACTGAACCCTCGACAGGCTAGGTGGGCCCTGTTTTTCAGTCGGTTTGACTTCACCCTCTCGTACCGTCCCGGTTCCAAGAACACCAAACCTGACGCACTGTCCAGGCTGTTCTCTGCCACTAACAGGGAGAATGAAGTCGGGCCTATTATCCCGGTGTCTCGGATTGTGGCCCCTGTCCGCTGGGGTATTGAGGAGGCTGTTCGACGAGCCCAACGCCAGGACCCCGGTCCTGGGACGGGGCCACCGGGCCTCTTGTACGTCCCACATCAAGCCCGGGCCAAGGTTCTCCAGTGGGGTCACTCTTCCCCTCTCACCGCCCACCCGGGAGCTCGGAGGACCCTGGACTTCCTGAAAAGACGCTTATGGTGGCCTAACATGGAGCAGGAAGTAAGGTCATTTGTCCTGTCCTGTGAGGTTTGCACCAGAACCAAGAACCCACGACAGCGTCCCCAGGGTCTCCTGCATCCTCTGACCATTCCCCGGCGTCCCTGGTCCCACGTGGCAGTCGACTTCATCACGGGTCTCCCTGAGTCACAAGGTAACATGGTCATTTTGGTCATTGTTGACAGATTCTCCAAGGCCTGCCGCTTCATACCTCTGTGCAAACTCCCCTCTGCTCTTGAAACAGCGAAACTTATATTTAATCATGTCTTCCGAGTCTTTGGTCTTCCACAGGACATCGTCTCAGACCGAGGGCCCCAGTTCTCCTCCCGAGTGTGGCACGGGTTCTGCAAGGTCATCGGAGCCACTGCCAGCCTCTCCTCTGGGTTTCACCCACAGTCCAATGGTCAGACGGAGAGGCTCAACCAGGACCTGGAAACCACCCTGCGTGGCCTGGCTATGGATAACCCGACATCGTGGAGCACCTGGCTGCCATGGGCAGAGTACGCCCACAACACCCTGCAGTCATCGGCCACCAAGCTGTCGCCATTCCAGTGCCAATTCGGGTTCCAGCCACCTCTGTTCCCGGACCAGGAGGAGGACGCGGGGGTGCCCTCGGTCAACCAATATGTGAGACGGTGTCGCAAGACCTGGAGCAAGGTCAGGAAGACCCTCATACAGACCTCCAGAACCAACCAGACTCAGGCCAACCGCCACAGAAGACCTGCACACACTTTCCGCCCTGGGCAGCGGGTTTGGCTGTCCACTAAGGACCTTCCGCTGCGGGTGGAGAACCGCAAGCTTGCTCCTCGCTACATTGGCCCCTTCAAGGTGGTGCGCAGGGTGAACCCTGTCTCCTACCGGCTCCAGTTGCCCCGGACTCTGAGGATCAACCCCACTTTCCATGTTTCCCTGTTGCGGCCTGTACTGACGTCTACGTATGCCCCTGCCCCTAGGAACCCCCCACCCCCCCGCATCTTCCAGGGGCAGACTGTGTTCACTGTGCATCGCCTGCTTGACTCCCGCCGGGTCCGCGGCGGGTTGCAATATCTGGTGGACTGGGAGGGCTATGGTCCTGAGGAGCGCTGCTGGGTTCCTGCTTGGGATGTCCTGGATAAAGAACTGTGTCGGGACTTCCATTCGGCCCATCCGGATCGCCCTGGGAACGTCAGGAGACGCTCCTAGAGGGGGGGGGTCCTGTTAGGACTTGGACTGTTTTGGCCTCTAGAGGCCGCTGTTATTTCCTTTTCGTGTCATATTTATTTTGGCCTCTAGAGGCCGCCACTGTTCCTGTGTTTTGTGTTTTTTTTTTGTTAATTGCCTGTTAGTCCTAATTATCTTCACCTGTGTCCTTAATTAGTTTGTGTATTTATACCCCTGAGTTCAGTCCTCTTGTCACGGAGTCTTTGTGCTGTTATGTTTATCTCCAGTTTCCTTTGTACTGTGTTTTGTGGATCTTCTGAGCTTTTGCATTTTTGCCTTTTTCTTTTTGAATTATACTCTTTGTTTTTGTTTTTTTGTTTTGCCCTGGATTGTATATAGTGTACATAGTATAAATAAACCTTTTGTTACTTTTTCTACTTCCGCCTCACGCCTCTGCATTTGAGTCATTCCCCTGGTGGCCTAGTGGGGGTTTGCTGGATCATCACACCAACGAACCAGGTTTGAATCCCAGCAAAACCCTAACACCTCTTTGCTACACCATGAATGACCAGCTAGGCTTAGTATTCGTTACTCTTGGAAGGTAAGAACACAAGTTACTCTTGGAAGGTTTCCATAGAGCTCTTCAATTGTAGGATGTGTTCTCCAGTCAACATTTAAGATAGCTCTTGGCATTCTTGTGTGTGTCCCATCTAGAGCTTTTTCTAGTTGGCGGGTCAGAGTCCATGATGTTGAGCTATAGGCCGATGATACATGGGGCAACTTTTTGGGCAATGTTGCCAGGGAATTGCACTTCAACACTTTCCCACTGACAGTGGGCAACATAATTTCTATCTGAAAGATTTTGATAATTTTGGGCAACTTTTTAAGATCATCCAATCAGAGTGCTAGTAGCAAATCACATGACCACCTGAGAGCTTCTGAAATTTTCAACAAAGATGGTGGCGTCTCCAGCAGTGGAGCAGAGAAAAAAAATTATATCTTTTTATGGCAGTAAGTTGTTCTGTGTAAACCTGAAGTGCTGAATTTCTCATGAAATGCTTAGAAAACCAACAGACATCTATTTTTATGTGCTCAGGTTGGAATTAAGACATCAATTTTTTTTTTCAGTTAAGTCTAAGCTGCCGTTAGTGCCGTAACCACCGCTCCATAGAGACTGAATGGGACTTAGCTCACTAGCAATGTTTTTTGTGAACATAGCTAGCTGAAAGCTATTGCTAGCTATGTAGGGATAACGTTAGCTCTCTTGTGTCAAGTTAAAAGTGATGGGCAGCTCATTATTTTTGGGGGAGTTGTAATAGAGATTGTCTAACTTATAGTCTGATCTAATTCATACTCAGAGCACGACTACTTGTGGAACCCAAGGGTGAAATAGTACAAACTTTGGGATCTAAAAAAAGAAAGAAAGCCTTTCAGGAGCTCCATCACACCCCTTTTCCTTCTCAGCAGCATCTCCTTTTTTCTTTTTTTTTTTGCTGAGATGAGAGTTAAACATTTGTTTTTGTGATATATGTCGATTATTCGTTATAGCATAAGTCATTGAGGCTAAAGAGATTTTTTTAAAAGTGTTGATTAACATAATGTTATTTTGACTTATAAATGTTAAAATAATGGTAAATGTTTCAGTGTCCATCTTTGCGGTGTCGGTCTCCCTGGAAATAGATTTGCTATTATCCGAGTGGTCGTTGCCAAGTGTCTGTTGCCCTAATTAGTTGCCCTGTGTCTCATCTGGGTGCCCGTTGCCGGCAACATTGCCCAAAACGTTGCCCTATGTCTTATCACCTTTACAGTAGCATGGACTCTACAGTAGATCTAAAGAACTCCTGTTTCAGGTCTTCAGGCAGATTCGACTTCCAAATATTGTCTAGTTTTTTCAGAGCAGTCCAAATTTGACTTTTCGCATCTCTCAATCTTTTTCAGAGGATTGTATATGACTGCCAAGATACACAAACTCATTACCAGAATTGAAACCACGAGTCGCAGGTATTTGAATGGTATTGTGGGTAACAAAGGAAACTGTTAAAGTGAAAATAAGCAAAATGTCAGTTTCAATAGAAAATGAATCTCGGGTGCTGTTAAAGCTCATGTGTTATATAGCTCCCAGAAGAACAGACTTTATATGATGTATACTGTACTTTATGTATCTAATATTCAAATATTACCATTCCTCCCAGTTTCATGATGTATATAGTTTTGTTTGTGGTACCAGGCAGACCCTCAAATGAAGATCAATAAACAAGTCGTCAAAAGATGTATTCAAGTGAATTCCCTTTTTTTTTTCGTTTTTCTTTACCCCAATGTGAAACTCATGACAAAATACAGTACAAGGAATGATTTACAAGATAATTTTGTATGGGATAACTCACCCTTGTTGTTTTTTTCTACACTTATTTTATATATATATATATATATATACGGTGGTGTAGTGGTTAGCGCTGTCGCCTCACAGCAAGAAGGTCCTGGGTTCGAGCCCCGGGGCCGGCGAGGGCCTTTCTGTGTGGAGTTTGCATGTTCTCCCCGTGTCCGCGTGGGTTTCCTCCGGGTGCTCCGGTTTCCCCCACAGTCCAAAGACATGCAGGTTAGGTTAACTGGTGACTCTAAATTGACCGTAGGTGTGAATGTGAGTGTGAATGGTTGTCTATGTGTCAGCCCTGTGATGACCTGGCGACTTGTCCAGGGTGTACCCTGCCTTTCGCCCGTAGTCAGCTGGGATAGGCTCCAGCTTGCCTGCGACCCTGTAGAAGGATAAAGCGGCTAGAGATAATGAGATGAGATATATATATATATATATAATGTTTTTTTTTGTTGTTGTTTTTGCTCCTTCCTTTTTTTTTCCTATCCATTTTGACTTGTGTATTTATTACGTCCTATGGGATATGGTTGTAAAGTTTGACTGTCAAAAAAGACAAAGTATTTCTCATTGTATATGCTTTTCTGTAAACGCTCTGGTTACCAATAAAAAAGCTCATGTGTTAATTATTCAGGTTAATATGAAAGTTGTTCAGGGTGGAATTTGGATGACGAGATGACAGAGCACCAATCAGATGATGGTTTGTTTTACATAATGTTGTGTTATGACAGGTTTCTGGTTCAGCTGACTTTGTATCGAATCCAATTTAAGGCAAAAACGTTGTCTTGCTATAAGGAGTAATAAAACTCTTATAACTGTATTCCTGAGTTCAGGTGATGCTAATCAGAAGTGCTCGTATTCATTTACATATCCGGTTAAACCTCATTAGAACTTAGCTACACTACCGTTCAAAAGTTTGGGGTCACCCAGGCAATTTTGTGTTTTCCATGAAAAATCACACTTTTATTTACAACCATAAGTTGTAAAATGAACAGAAAATATAGTCAAGACATTTTTCTGGCCATTTTGAGCATTTAATCGACCCCACAAATGTGATGCTCCAGAAACTCAATCTGCTCAAAGGAAGGTCAGTTTTATATCTTCTCTAAAGAGCTCAACTGTTTTCAGCTGTGCTCAATGCCGGGGTGGCCCTATATTTAGCCGGGACCATCCCCGGCCCAAACCATCAATGGTGGCCTGCTTGGAGCATGGGGAAAATAATTTTCACTAATTTTGGTCACTGATCTTATTCTTGCATTAATCATCAATTCAACTGCACTCTGCATTTTCACATGGCAGCCCAGACGCCGCCAGCATCGCAGCAGATTAAATAGGCGCTACCAAATAAGGAAATTCTCCCCTCCCCTCTATTGCAGTTGGTTTGGTCCAAGACTCCTCCTCTGTATTGCGGGGAACTTAAACAACATTGGCGCGAAACAGTGCGCGTCAGTGATGGAGGGCAGAAAGAGGTCAGGTGGAACCGAAAGGGCGAAGCTTAAAAAAAGGAAGGAGGTGGCAGCAAAATGTGCCAAATTGACAGATATGTTCTCAAGACCAGCTGGTAGGTTACGAAAGATATGGAGTATGATAACCCTGTCTGTCGATTTTATCAGTCTATGCTAGGCCTATAATGTGTCGATAGTTTGCGAAGTCAATTCAGCTTTTTGATGTCATGTGAAATCTCGCAATTTACACGGTATAGATGTGGTGTATGTCTTAATTCTAAGAAGAACCGGACATTGCTTTACATCCCAGTTATTAACAATTTCAGATGAACAGGTCCCAAATGTGCTGTTGCGCGTTATTTCCTCATCCAGCCTATTTCATCTCGCTGTCACACCGTGCATTTCCACAGGCGTGCGCACATTGTGGTTATGAACACATAGGCCTAGAAGTCATATTTGATGTTAAATAATTGTTGTTAGGGTGGCACGGTGGTGTAGTGGTTAGCGCTGTCGCCTCACAGCAAGAAGGTCCTGGGTTCGAGCCCCGGGGCTGGCGAGGGCCTTTCTGTGTGGAGTTTGCATGTTGTCCGCGTGGGTTTCCTCCGGGTGCTCCGGTTTCCCCCACAGTCCAAAGACATGCAGGTTAGGTTAACTGGTGACTCTAAATTGACCGTAGGTGTGAGTGTGAATGGTTGTCTGTGTCTATGTGTCAGCCCTGTGATGACCTGGCGACTTGTCCAGGGTGTACCCCGCCTTTCGCCCGTAGTCAGCTGGGATAGGCTCCAGCTTGCCTGCGACCCTGTAGAAGGATAAAGCGGTTAGAGATAATGAGATGAGATGAATGAGATGATAATTGTTGTTAAATATATAACTTAGAAGAGGTGTATGCGTATGCCAATATTCTAAGCAGAATCGAACACTTGCTTTAGCCTACATTTCATTTAACCATTTTTGAGTTGCCTAATGCGCCCTCACGCTTTATCTGCCGGTTGCTGAGTACCCAGCATTGTTGATTTGCCATTATTTTCGAGGCGTATGCGGCATGTAATGCACAAGCATTGGTTCAAATGCACGCGAGAACCTATATTGTTAAAGTGAAGTGAAGTTTACCTGAATTTAAACCAAATAAAAAGCATTGTGAAAGAACAGTTATTTGTTTTATCTTTTTTAATGTACTCAAATTCCTCCTCCATTTCAAAGTGGCCTGAATGTGAATTAAACTCCCGGACTGAAAACAGGGCCCACTCCGGCCCTGGCTGTGCTAACATGATTGTACAAGGGTTTTCTAATCATCCATTAGCCTTCTGAGGCAATGAGCAAACACATTGTACCATTAGAACACTGGAGTGAGAGTTGCTGGAAATGGGCCTCTATACACCTATGGAGATATTGCACCAAAAACCAGACATTTGCAGCTAGAATAGTCATTTACCACATTAGCAATGGATAGAGTGGATTTCTGATTAGTTGAAAGTGATCTTCATTGAAAAGAACAGTGCTTTTCTTTCAAAAATAAGGACATTTCAAAGTGACCCCAAACTTTTGAACGGTAGTGTACGTCACATTATAACCAGTATATGAAAACAAAGGTGCTACATTAATTCGACAACAAAATGAACAAAAGCAGTGCTTAAATCAGCCGACACATGATGAAATAAGCCTTTGTAAGATTTTAGATAGTCATGAATGGTTTATGTAGCATTATAAACACCAGCCTGAAGTACACTGAGAGATTAGGTAAAGACAAACCAGTTGGGAAACACCTCATGAACATGTTATGTGTGTAACAGGTGTTTGTTTGGGATCTCAGCAGGCTGCTTGGCTGTAAGCAGTCGGCTGTAGCACACACACACACACACACACGATGAGCACAATCCTTTCTAATCAGGCAAGAACACAACACAAGCAAGCGATCAATCAAGACCGTTTTAGTAAACATGGGTGATTCTTTAGAGGACTGAGGAAGATAAATACATAATTACAGACATACCGAATGACTGAGGGCTCTGTGTGTGTGTGTCTGTGTGCGTGCACGCATACAAGGTACAGTACTGTGCAAAAGTCTTAGCCTCCCCCACTTTTTTCATACAAACATTGTTAAAGATTTCTATTTTATGACTTCTACATTATCAAGTCAACAACACAAAAACATTCTAGAGTTCCAGACATTTGGTTTTGGTTTTTTTTCCCAGCACAAAATTAAATGTTACAGAAAAAAAAAAGTTTGTGTCTGAGATCTGAGCAGCATATTCCATAAGAGAGGACTTTTCAGATTAAAAAAAAAAAAAGCAAACGTAATGAAGGCTACTGGAAAATTTTGGGTGCAAAATGAAGAAGCGAGTGGGACAAAGTGTCCAGAAGAACTGTGGCTGGTTCTGGAAGATGCTCGGTAAAACCTACAGCTCATTTCTGCATAAAACTGCACTCATTGTACCTGAGACTACCATTTTTTTTTTTAAAGCAAAGGGTTGTCTCACACCAAATATTGACCGTTTCATTTATTATGGCTTACTGATTACTGTTTAGTATTTTTCTTCATGTTGAAACATTTCATTTCATTATTTTAAGCCGTTTTTGGTCTCCAGCATTTCTTTACACGTGTCTAAGACTTTTGCACAGTACTGTATAATTATTGATATGATAAAGTATTCTGTAAAATGATGTTTATTTAATATTCATGGAAGGAGTCTCCAGTGTCAGTGTTTTGTACCAGTCAGAGAAGGGAAAGCCTTCAGGACAGAGGAGTTTCCATTTTCCCTGTAACATCTGTGACAAAGCTGTATATTCCATCCATCCATCCATCATCTGTAGCCGCTTATCCTGTACAGGGTTGCAGGCAAGCTGGAGCCTATCCCAGCTGACTACGGGCGAAAGGCGGGGTACACCCTGGACAAGTCGCCAGATCACCACAGGGCTGACACATAGACACAGACAACCATTCACACTCACATTCACACCTACGGTCAATTTAGAGCCACCAGTTAACCTAACCTGCATGTCTTTGGACTGTGGGGGAAAACAGAGCACCCGGAGGAAACCCACGCGGACACGGGGAGAACATGCAAACTCTGCACAGAAAGAAAGGCCCTCGTCAGCCGCTGGGCTCGAACCCAGGACCTTCTTGCTGTGAGGCGACAGTGCTAATCACTACACCACTGTGCCACCCGCAAAGCTATATATTGTTTCTCATAATTTCAAGGGGGGGAAGAGAGAGGCTGGTGATGGAATGACTGTTTATAGCTGCTATAACAGAGCAGCACATCGAAAACAACCCTAATGAGGAATAATGCCTATTCCCAGCTTGTCTGTTTTAGTAAAAAAATATTTTATATATCTCATTATCTCTAGCTGCTTTATCCTGTTCTACAGGGTCGCAGGAGCCTATCCCAGCCGACTACGGGCGAAAGGCGGGGTATACCCTGGACAAGTCACCAGGTCATCACAGGGCTAACATATAGACAACCATTCACACTCACTTTAGAGTCACCAGTTAACCTAACCTGCATGTCTTTGGACTGTGGGGGAAACCGTAGCAAACCCACATGGACAACATGCAAACGCCACACAGAAAGGCCCTCGCTGGCCACGGGGCTCAAACCCAGACCTTCTTGCTGTGAGGCGACAGCGCTAACCACTACACCACCGTGCCGCCTATTTTCTCATCTCATCTCATTATCTCTAGCCGCTTTATCCTGTTCTACAGGGTCGCAGGCAAGCTGGAGCCTATCCCAGCTGACTACGGGCGAAAGACGGGGTACACCCTGGACAAGTCGCCAGGTCATCACAGGGCTGACACATAGACGCAGACAACCATTCACACCTACAGTCAATTTAGAGTCACCAGTTAACCTAACCTGCATGTCTTTGGACTGTGGGGGAAACCGGAGCACCCAGAGGAAACCCACGCGGACAACATGCAAACTCCGCACAGAAAGGCCCTTGCCGGCCACGGGGCTCGAACCCGGACCTTCTTGCTGTGAGGCGACAGCACTAACCACTACACCACCGTGCCGCCGCCTAGTTTATATATATATAAAACATTTTCTATTCTCTATGTTAGAGGTCAAAATTGTTGGTCAAGTGGAATTTTTCAACCCAGTTCATAATTTGCTTTGTATAAGGGGGACTTACTATATTGAGGGTTCAGATTTGGGAAGATTTTGTATTTTAAACTACCTGAGGACATAAGACTGGGCTCATTAATACAGTAAATTAAAAATATATATCACTCCTTTCATTGCAGTTGTCATTAGTCTAGTGGTTAAGAGGTTGGGTTAAGAATCAGAAGGTTCTGAGTTCAAGTCTCAGTTAAAAGGTAAACTGCGTTTCAGATTTTTCAAGTGTAGGTCAGAAAAAGAATTTTCCCAGACACCCAATTATTTTTGTCTAATGGACCGAAAGCTACTGAATTTGAAATCACAGACTTCCAATTTTTATTTATTTATATCAACAGAACAATTAATGAATTTAAGGCCACGTGGCTCTAAATTCTCCACTATTTTTTCCTGTTTCACCATGACCCAGTACAAGATACTACATCATGCATAACGTGGTGGGCTTTCCCCGTTTGCACAAGGCATTGTGGGATACAAATTTGAAACAGGAGAGAAAAATGGAGGACGTGAGTGTGCGAATGAAATGTGAAAGACCGACTACAGTAACAGAAAGCCAGAAGAAAAGACGTTATGTTATATACGAAGGAAAGGAAACGCAGGACTAAACTTATAAATATTGGCGCTCAGTGAGCACCTCGGTGTGATCAGCTGTTCGTTTAGCAACAGAATGATGTTAAAGGTAAACCTAAGCATGTGCGCCACACACACACAGACTTCCCTGGTCTGCTTGACTGCCCGAAGTGAGCGATTTCACGTTGTTTGCTCAAGAATCTCCTCAAATTAAATAACTTCCCAGCCATAAAATGGCCTAATATCTTGTGAGATATTACAGAAATAAACATATCACAATGAGCACATTTCAGAAGGAACTAAATTTGAATTTTTTTTTTTTACCTGTAATATCTACATTTACTGTTGGCCTGGTGGTTAGCGTGTCTGCCTCTCAGTGGCGAGCTCATGAGTTCTACTCATGGTCAAGTCATACCAAAGACCATCATAAAAAATGGTACCGACTGCCATCTGGTGAGGTGCCACAATATGGATGTGAGTCAGGAATCAAACTGCTGTGGTTCCCAGAGAACCAACCCCCTACTGTAACAATATACAAGAGGGCTATAGAAATGGAGCTTGGTGCTACCTAATATGCTAAGTGCCTGGTTGTTACAGGGATGGGAAACTGCCTGAGAGGACCAGGTCCTGGTATGGGAGGGACTTTGATATTTACTGTTACAACAGTTTTATGATGTGTTATATTTATTGTATTGTTCTGACTGCTTAGATTCTTGCGACTTATTGTTGTCCATTATGTAGTGCCAACTTTTCCCATTTCGCACTGCATGTGTTTCAGTGTGCTCACTGTCACACTCAGCCTTTATATAGCACTAAGCCTTGGAGAACACCACTTCATTTGTCCTATTGTGTGCTTGTATATTGCTAGAATGACACAAACAATCAATAATGTAATCTAAAAATCTGAACCAAAACAGATACAAGCAGCGTTTTTTGATCACTAGACATTAAAAGTATTTGCAATCCATCAGATTTGTACAACAGTGTATCTGGGCCATTGTAAATGGGGGGGACCCGGAGGTGACGGAGGGGGTAATATTCCATGAAAAGGCATTCTTAGATATTATAGTCATACATTTTGCAAAAAGAAAAAAAATATTTAATTCTAAGTGTCAGAGTGTAAGCACTTCCAGGTGCGTCACAAACAGGCGTCCAGATCCAAATCGCCAAGCTTTAAACTAAGTCAGGGTTAGGTGGAGGTCGGTCGATCGGCAAACAGAATATCAAAGGGCAGGCAAGTAGTCGAGTAGATAACTAAATAAATGTAAGCAAGAGTCAAACGCACTAAGCGTGCTACGAAGGCTTGGTATGATCAGGTTCAGGAATACAAAATGATACGTCACACAGAGGTGAATGTTTGCTGGGTTTAAGTATTGTCCTAATTAGTTTCTGATATGGAACAGGTGCGCGGTGCGCGGTCCAGAGATGCAGTGCGCGGTGGTGTTTGGGAGTTGTAGTCTAGAGCGGCCATGTTTGAATGCTGTGCCAAACCTAGATTTTCTGCGCTGTTACTGCCATTGAGATTAATAAGTAAGAAATTTACAAGAAAAAAAATTGGAAAATTTGTATTTTTTGTGCATTACATAGCTGAATATTCCGAGGTAATATTTTGAGAAAGAAGCCCAGAATTTCTGAGATTAAAAACAGATATTTATGAGGGGGGAAAAAAAACCTTGGATATTCTCAGAAATTATAAAGTCGTAAATTTCTGAGAAAAAAAATCTCAGGAATTATGGGATTAAAAAAACAAACAAACACAAATTTACAAGAAAAATTCTGACAAATACAGGTAATCGTTTTTGTGCATTACAGAGCTGAAGGAAGGGGTAATATTCAGATTTTTTAAAAACAGAATTCCTGAGGTTAAAGTTACACATAAGAAAATTTCAGACATTCTTTGAGATTATAAAGTCAGAAATTCTGTGAAAAGAAAATAAACTGAAATATTGAGATTAATAAGAAACAAATTTATGAGAAAAAAAAAAACATGGACATTTTTATTTTTTGTGCATTACATAGGTGAATATTCCGAGGTAATATTCTGAGAAAGAAACAGAGAATTTCTGAGATTAAAGACAGACATTTATGAGAAAAAAAACTTGGATATTCTTTGAAATTATAAATCCATAAATTTCTGAGAAAAAAATCCCAGAAATTATGAGACTAAAAAAAAAAAAAAATCACAAATTTACAAGAAAAAAATTCTGACAAATACAGATAGTAGTTTTATGTGCATTACGGAGCCGAAGGAAGGGGTAATATTCTGATTTTTTTTTAAATGCAGAATTTCTGAGATTAAAGACAGACATTTTTTAGAAAAATAAAAAAAAACTCGGATATTCTCTGAAATTATAAAGCCATAAATTTCTGAGGAAAAAAAATATCCCAGAAATTATAGGATTTTTTTTAAAAATCACAAATTTCCAAAAAAATATTCTGACAAATACAGGTAATAATTTTATGTACATTATGGAGCTGAAGGAAGGGGTTCTGGGGTTCTGATAAAAAATAAAATTAAATTAAAGATAAAACAGAATTTCTGAGATTAAAGACAAACATTTTTGAGGAAAAAACCTCAGATATTCTCTGAAATTATAAAGCCATAAATTTCCGAGAAAAAAAAATACTTCCAGAAATTACGGGATTTTAAAAAATCAAAAATTTCCAAGACAATATTCTAAGAAATACCGGTAGTCATTTTATGTGCATTATGGAGCTGAAGGAAGGGGTAATATTCTGATTTTTTAAAAAATAAATAAATAAATAAATAATTTTTTGGGGGAAAAACAGAATTTCTGAGATTAAAGCTGCACATTTACAAGAGAAACTCAGACATTCTCTGAGATTATAAAGTCAGAAAATTGATTTTTTTTAAAGTGTGGGTTTTTTTAATCAAGGAACCAGATCGCTTCATTTTCCACGGTTTGATGTTCAACATTATCACGCCACAGACGTCACAGCTGAGCTGAAAGTTACAAGAAATACAGTCTTTCCTCCTTGATGGTGCAATATAAAGAATATAAAGAGTAATTTTCAACTACATTTCCCAGCATGCACTGCAGCCAGGAAGAATGAGATTGTTGTCTCAGAGACTAGCCAAGTTTTTTTTTTTTTTTTAATCCTCATAAATTTACGATTTTAATCTCAGAAATTCCGAGGTTTTTTTTTCCCTCTGGATATTCCACCTCCATTGGCTCTGTATTTTTTAACCGACAATGGCCTTGATACACCATCTTGATTTGAGCCAAATGCTCAAAAACGTCACTTTTTCAGCCGAAATATTTCTGATGTTCGTGATACACTTGTCAAACATACAGGACAGTGATACTTTTAATTTCACGTTAATGATCTCAAAACATTATTCGTTTACTTTGCAAAGCAAGTGCGCCAAATCTTTCAAGCAGGAAAATAAAAACGAGACAAATCTCAGTTGGGAGGAAGCGGGCGGGGCTTCCAGGGAGTGTCAGTTAATATCAGAAAGTTCAAAACAGCTGTCAATCATTTTAGATTCATATGTCGCTATCTGACTTTTTTTTATGGGGAAAAAGGACGACTGTTCTAGTGAGTGATGACACAAATCAGTGTACAACGATAAAAATTCAAATACATTGTTCTTCCTGTGCAAAATACATAAATGATGGGAGGTCAGCGTAAATGAAAACAAGAACTAACCCATTTCTTGGACATTCCATAATGTTACATGTAACTTTAAATGGATAAAAATGACATCATGGTGTTTAATAAATAAAAATTGTAATCGCTGGTTTGTTTCTGTGATGTAAGAGGAATAAAATATTTCAGGACATGCTGATACTGGAAACAGAAATCGACTCCGCTGCACATCAGGACACGTTGTACAACCTTGTCATTGATTATTTTCCTCTAGCAGCATGCCTTGACATGTTTTATTCTTTATGTAATGCTGGCTGCATTGATCAGGAGTCCTACATCTGAACTTAAAGCATATCATCAGGTCAGAAGAACCACAGCAGCCGTGGATCAGGAATCTTCTGCAGCAGTCATGAAGCACGGCTCTCACCGTCCAAACTCCCACAGGGCAATATGCTCTGGACCTGTGTGTGAAACACACACACACACACAGAATTTTAAAAATATAAACACCCGAATAAAAAAATAAAAAGAAGAAAATCCACTTGTGGTCTTTCCGTCAGTTCCATAATTATTGGCACCCTTCAACAAAGTGTGGTCAGATAAGACCAAACTCAAGCATCTTGGCCATGAACATTTATTTTAAGGGAACTCTGTGTCAGGAAAAGCCCGATACTCACTGTAAAATATGGTAATGGATCAGTCACTACATTTACAGTACATGCACAAAATATCCCGTTTTTTCTCATTCTTTAAAAAAAAATCCTCCTAAGCTGTTTACCTGGCTAAAGAAAATCAACTTTCACTAACATTCCTGTTTACACACAGCCGCATCTCTACTCCATCTTTGCAAACTGCTGTCAAGCTGGTTTGTGTACGACACACAATAAAAACCCCAGTTCCGAATGTGCTGTATACATGTCCAAAGAATGCTCCTAAAAGCCGAATAATATCAGCACATCCCACATGTCTTAACTGGAAAATGCTAAATTCGGAATATCCGAACAGAACAGGAATATCTCATTATCTCTAGCCGCTTTATCCTGTTCTACAGGGTCGCAGGCAAGCTGGAGCCTATCCCAGCTGACTACGGGCAAAAGGCGGGGTACACCCTGGACAAGTCGCCAGGTCATCACAGGGCTGACACATAGACACAGACAAACATTCACATTCACGGTCAATTTAGAGTCACCAGTTAACCTAACCTGCATGTCTTTGGACTGTGGGGGAAACCGGAGCACCCGGAGGAAACCCACATGGACAACATGCAAACTCCACACAGAAAGGCCCTCGCCGGCCACGGGGCTCGAACCCGGACCTTCTTGCTGTGAGGCGACAGCGCTAACCACTACACCACTACACCACCAGAATAGGGATATATATTTGGAATAATAGCGGAATGTTAGTGTGCATGTAAACATACTGAGTGATGCTTTGGAGCTGTTTTGCTCTTTTGAAAATGAATAGTAGCGTCATCAGTTCTGCTTTATACCAGCATTTGTGTTTGTGGTTAAAACCTGGCTACCTCTGCCAAAAGCTTCAAGTGGATTTATCCAAATGTGGATTTTTTAACAGGGTAAAAATCTCAATTGAAATAAAGTGGCTATGAGATACAAAAATCAATGTTTGTTTGTTTGTTTGTTTGTTTCCAACAAATATCTCATTCTCATCATGAACAAATATTTGGATATAATTGAGCTTGGAATAATCCTCTATAATGCTTCACCAAAATATTTATCATAGAGGTGCATTTTATATATTATATATACACAGGGTTAGCCCAAATTATATTAACACTAATGGATTATTTTTCTCCTACAGATAGATGTACGCGGGCGGCACGGTGGTGTAGTGGTTAGCGCTGTCGCCTCACAGCAAGAAGGTCCGGGTTCGAGCCCCGTGGCCGGCGAGGGCCTTTCTGTGCAGAGTTTGCATGTTCTACCCGTGTCCGCATGGGTTTTCTCCGGGTGCTCCGGTTTCCCCCACAGTCCAAAGACATGCAGGTTAGGTTAACTGGCGACTCTAAATTGACCGTAGGTGTGAATGGTTGTCTGTGTCTGTGTGTCAGCCCTGTGATGACCTGGCGACTTGTCCAGGGTGTACCCCGCCTTTCGCCCGTAGTCAGCTGGGATAGGCTCCAGCTTGTCTGCGACCCTGTAGAAGGATAAAGCGGCTAGAGATAATGAGATGAGATGAGATAGATGTACGCCATGGGCCATATCTCGACCACACATTTCCAGGCCGATGGAGAGGTCGTGGTGGACCATTGCCGTGGGTGCCACACTCCCAGCGTGTGTATAGCAGGAAAGTTTATGATATCAATGACCTCAAGGGCAGAATAAGGACTGTGGTCTCATCTATTCCCCGTGAAATGTGTGTCGGGGTTTTAAATGGTACTGTTCCTCGCTGGTTTTTGTGTGTTGGACACGATGGTGAACAGGTTGAGACCGTCCTGTAAATCATTTTGCACATATGATGTATGTTTTGTGAATAAATGGTTTCTACCATTTACAACCCCAATTCCAAAAAAGTTGGGACAAAGTACAAGTTGTAAATAAAAATGGAATGCAATAATTTACAAATCTCAAAAACTGATATTGTATTCACAATAGAACATAGACAACATATCAAATGTCGAAAGTGAGACATTTTGAAATTTCATGCCAAATATTGGCTCATTTGAAATTTCATGACAGCAACACATCTCAAAAAAGTTGGGACAGGGGCAATAAGAGGCTGGAAAAGTTAAAGGTACAAAAAAGGAACAGCTGGAGGACCAAATTGCAACTCATTAGGTCAATTGGCAATAGGTCATTAACATGACTGGGTATAAAAAGAGAATCTTGGAGTGGCAGCAGCTCTCAGAAGTAAAGATGGGAAGAGGATCACCAATCCCCCTAATTCTGCACCGACAAATAGTGGAGCAATATCAGAAAGGAGTTCGACAGTGTAAAATTGCAAAGAGTTTGAACATATCATCATCTTCAGTGCATAATATCATCAAAAGATTCAGAGAATCTGGAAGAATCTCCGTGCATAAGGGTCAAGGCCGGAAAACCATACTGGGTGCCCGTGATCTTCGGGCCCTTAGACGGCACTGCATCACATACAGGCATGCTTCTGTATTGGAAATCACAAAATGGGCTCAGGAATATTTCCAGAGAACATTATCTGTGAATACAATTCACCATGCCATCCGCCGTTGCCAGCTAAAATTCTATAGTTCAAAGAAGAAGCCGTATCTAAACATGATCCAGAAGCGCAGACGTCTTCTCTGGGCCAAGGCTCATTTAAAATGGACTGTGGCAAAGTGGAAAACTATTCTGTGGTCAGACGAATCAAAATTTGAAGTTCTTTATGGAAATCAGGGACGCCGTGTCATTCGGACTAAAGAGGAGAAGGACGACCCAAGTTGTTATCAGCGCTCAGTTCAGAAGCCTGCATCTCTGATGGTATGGGGTTGCATTAGTGCGTGTGGCATGGGCAGCTTACACATCTGGAAAGACACCATCAATGCTGAAAGGTATATCCAGGTTCTAGAGCAAATTATGCTCCCAACCACATGATGTCTCTTTCAGGGAAGACCTTGCATTTTCCAACATGACAATGCCAAACCACATACTGCATCAATTACAGCATCATGGCTGCATAGAAGAAGGGTCCGGGTACTGAACTGGCCAGGCTGCAGTCCAGATCTTTCACCCATAGAAAACATTTGGGGCATCATAAAACGGAAGATACGACAAAAAAGACCTAAGACAGTTGAGCAACTAGAATCCTACATTAGACAAGAATGGGTTAACATTCCTATCCCTAAACTTGAGCAACTTGTCTCCTCAGTCCCCAGACGTTTACAGACTGTTCAACCTTGGTTTCATCAGACCATGAAACATTTTCCCATATGCTTTTGGGAGCGTTGATTTTTTTTTTTTTTTGCAAAATTTAGCTGGGCCTAGATGTTTTTCTTTAGAAGAAAAGGTTTCCGTCTTGCGACCCTACCCCATAGTCCAGACATATGGAGAATATGGGAGATTGTTTTCACATGTAGTGCACAACCAGTACTTGCCAGAAATTCCTGCAGCTCCTTCAGTGTTGCTGTAGGCCTCTTGGCAGCCTCCCTGACCAGTTTTCATGTTGTCTTTTCATCAGTTTTGGAGGAACGTCCAGTTCTCGGTAACGTCATTGTTGTCCCATATTTTCTCCACTTCTTGATGATGGTCTTCACTGTGCACCATGGTATATCTAATGCCGTGGAAATGTTTTTGTACCCTTCTCCTGACTGATACCTTTCAACAATGAGATCCCTTTGATGCTTTGTAAGCTCTCTGTGAACGCTGGCTTTTGCTGGAGGAGGCAACTAAGTAAATGTCTGAATTTTATTTGGGGTTAATCAGATTCATTTTAATTTTTGGCAGGTGTGAACCCAAAAAGACTGAATGCTGCAATTAAATCAAAAGGTGCTTCAGCAAAGTATTAGTTTAAAGTGCTGATGACACGTTTTTGACATCTTTGGCGATGTTTTATAACATAAAAAGTAATTCCTGATGATCCATATATTAATTCACGAAGGTGCCTATTTTACAAGTTATGATAAAAAACGCGGCTATTTGGGCAAATTTGACGGGGCTGCAGCACCCAGGAGACGAAGGAGGAGGAGGAGTTATATGACGTCAGCGAAAGAACCTTCCTCCTAACTTACCAGTTTGTTGTTGATGCGACAGGTGTTCAGTTTGTCATTATTAGTATTATTATTATACATTTTATATATATATATATATATATATATATATATATATATATATTAGTTATTATGCCTTCGCGTTGTGTTGCCGGCTTTTGCTCCAAAACCTACAAGGATGGGGTAAGTTTATTCAAGTTTCCCAGAGATCCCGAGCTGCATGCGAAGTGGGTGAAGCAAGTCAGGCGCACTCGTGACAAGTGGGAGCCCTCACCAACATCCGTCCTGTGCTCTGAACACTTCGATTTGGATTGTTTTGACACCCTTCCCAGCTTAAAAGAATCTCTTGGGTGTTCAGTTCATCACAAACGTGTGTTACTACCATCAACAGTGCCTACACAGTGTTGCCAGATTGGGAGGTTTCCCGCCCAGTTGAGCGGTTTCAAGTGCATTTTGGTAGGTTTTGAACATATTTTGGGCTGGAAAACGTCAGCAGTATCTGGCAACAGATACTGCTGAAGTTTTCCAGCCCAAAATATGTTCAAAACCCACCAAAATGCACTTGAAACCGCCCAACTGGGCGGGATTCCTCCCAATCTGGCAACACTGCCAGTATTCCGAAGGGGGTCTACTCGTAGCTATGCTGGATCCAAAGACAGTCCTCCTGTCAGAACATGTGTTGTGAAACGACATAAGATAAAGGTACATAGAGCTATAGATTCTACATGATAATCATAAATGTAATCATAAAGTCAGCGTGATATCAGTCATGTATTTGCTTGTGAAAGCTTGCGGCTTTCATGTAACTGCCGCCTAGCAACGAGAGGCAAAGGGTAAAGAGGGTAGACTATCATAGATTCTATTCAGAAGAGATCAACACAATTCTAGACTCCCAGAAGAGGAAGAGCTAGCACTAGAGAGTTCACCGGCGTTTTCATGCGCCATTTCCATTGAGTAGAACCAGAGTAGAACAGCCAGTGAACCGCAGCGTGTTCTTCCGCTGACGTCACAGCATGGCCGCGAGCCACGGACCCAGTTTTCTTGCGCTGTGCAATTAAAAGTTGGATATTCGCGTAACAACAGCTTCTTTTCACGCAATTATAACAGAAATCTAACATGTTTGCCATGTTGTATAGTTTATTTAAGAAATTGCATAGAGTCTTGTTCGTGTCATCAGCACTTTAAGGGGGTGTGCACACTTATGCAACCAGCTTATTGTACATTTTTTATTTTTTATGTTTTCCCCCCGAACAGATTTGTTTGTTTTACAATTGAATTGTACAGGTTATAGGTCACATTAAAGGTGGGAAAAGTTTTGAAATTATTTATCATGGTCTCGTTTTTTTACATCAGAAAAACCGATCATTTTCACAGGGTGTGTATACTTTTTATATCCACTGTAGCTTGCAGAGAAAACAACATTTAGACATAAACTCCCTCTCTGGGTATAACCAGAGGCGTATAAAGGGTATATCAGTGTAATTAGCACCAACTGCAGTTCCTTCATCTACCGTGGAGGCGGTGGACACAGCCAGTATGAAAGCTATTAATCTCAGTAGAGCTTGTTTCATCCCCTGATTTGTTCCATTAAATCCAGTCTTAGAGTGTGTGCTAGTCTATGTGTGTGTGTAAGTCGACATCCCTGAGGTGTGTGTTTTCCTCATCTCTCTACATCCCAGATGATGATTTTCCATCACATCGCATCTTTTAAAAGCTTTCAAAAATGTTGTTCGAGTGTTGCTGTGGCGACAATTACGGCACAAAGACATCTCGACTAATCAATAACCACTTCATGACACAAAGCAAAACAAAACAGACTGAGAAGAAAAAAAGATAAAAGCCTCCTCGGCACTAATAGTGTGCTGAAAGATCCTCTGCCCCTGGAGGTGATTCACAGAATAGCGGCAGCAGCGGTGAAGTGGGACGTATTGATCCCGAAGAAAACACTTCATGACGAACGCCAGAGACTCCTATCGAGCCCGCATCATTACAATTCTCGAGCTGTTTGCACTCATAAACTCAATGACTCATAAAGGAGATGGAGCAAATGAGCAGCTTAAACACAGCACGTGTTCACACACTGTCTCTGGTGTTATATTTTTTCACTTCAGCACATCTGAGCATTAAAGAGCATCTGGAGTGTGTCTTCATCATCAGCGCCTGCTCTTATATTAATGTAACACCTATTAAATATCGACTAATGTGAAATCATCACATTCATTACAAGTTGTTTTCTGTTAATGCATGAGGAAAGGTCTAATGTAGACGTAAACATTACCTTTAAATTGTTGTGCGTTAGTTCCTGAAAACAAACACTGCACATAATAATCTTTTAATTTTTCAAAAATTATAGTCTGACATTTTTCTCAGAAATATATAACAGTTATTCCACGAAATTGAGTCGTACATGAGCTGATAGCTGATGAAGCACGTAGCACCGAGTTGTCTATAAGCTGTGTATGATGAGATTGAGTGGAATAACTGTTTTATTCTATCCACATTCACTGGATTTTGAGATTTTTTTTTTAATTTTTTGCAAATTTGATAAATAAAAACTTTATACAAAACGTACGACAAAATCATTTCTGCTTAGAATGTAAACAAACCGGCGAAATGACAGGAGCAATTTGTGAAAAATATAATAATAATAATAATAATAATAATAATAATAATTCTTGAAAAATTAAAAAAAGATAAGTTCTTATCATCAAATACTTTTATTCCATATTTTGTTGCGCTTTTTTTTTGTATTTTTTGAGGTTTTGTTTTCAAGTAGAGTTTTTATTTAATCCTCAGTTGGTTCAGCAACACGCGCCGCCATTTTGTTTTTCTCTACTCACGGTATATAAGCCAGTGGCGGCTGGTAGTCTTTCAAACAGGGGAGGCTGGTCGGTTACGATATTTCCAGATTTTAAAAGAAAAAACACATCAATTTTGCCCATACTATTGCCTCTGATCTGGCTGATTGTTGGCAGGGTCACAAACTGTGAAATAACAGGTTCTTTTGGCCTATTAGCCGACTGTCCAATATACATGATGGTGGTGTTGGGGGGGGTATATTTTAATATTTTATATTTTAAAATTGTGGCATGTTGTTTAAAAATTGATCATTATTGAAAGCAGCTCTTTGTCAGGAACCTCAGCAGTAACAGCAGAGTGTTCCGGAATAGGCACAAGCACTGACCTTGGGGAGCCAAACATAGAGCTGGGGGCCACACATTTCATTCAATGACACTTTCCCTATATTTTACTTATTTTGACTGAGAAATGTTTTATTGACAATTTTGATAACCCTTCACTTTTAATCCAGGTCTGTAGTGTGAAATGTTCTCGGCTGTTTTTGTTTAACAATGTTTTCCAAATTGTAGCTGTGTTTAATTCATATCCAGAAACATATATATTCCAATATAATATACTCAGCATAAACATTTTAAATAGATTCTATATTTTTGGTCCGTCCATGACATATTACTAAAGTAGCCTATTTACTGTTGTTGATGTGGGTCACTTGCTGTTAGCCAATTCACTTTCTCGTACCAGGAGAGCTGAAAGGAACGAGTATTATTCCCTACCTTTTTCACCAAGTCAATTTGAGGCATTGGTCTACCCTGCTCTTTAATTTTAATTTTTTCCTCGAAAGGAAGACTGGCAAATGGCTTCGCCAAAATTAAATCAGCAATGCTTGGCATCCGTGCGCAGCTTTCTTGCTAGCTGACTAGCCCCCTCAAGGTCAAGTTGAGTCACTCAAATAAACGAAATTTCTGGAACTAAGATAGCAAACTTGACAACACTATATTTACACTTTATTTACAGTGAAAATATATACAAACTAAAAAAGCTGGTAGAAACCGTATGTAATGAATGAAATCGAAATGTAAGCTGATCTCTTACAATACACCACAGCACTTGCGAATCCGCATGGGACTGAACTGAAATTCACCGCTGCCTGTCTATATTTGAAACGAGCTGTCAATCAAAGAAAATATCCGGCCGCTTTCACCAATCACCAGTCTCCTCGCGGAAACTGCCATGTCCCTCCCACTGTGAGGCTGGGAGTCCGTGGGCGGGCGTTTTCGTAGTATTTGTCCAATAACCGTCTTGCATTTTGAGATTGAAAAGCGCAGAGCTCCCAAATGCCATTGAAGTCCACTGAGGCTGGGAGTCCGTGAGACTCCGTGGGCGGGCGTTTTCACAGTATTTGTCCAATAATCGTCTTGCATTTTGAGATTGAAAAGCACATAGCTCCCAAATGCCATTGAAGTGCACTGAGGCTGCGCTGCATCGCGCTGTCACGAGGGGGAGAAACTCACGCACACATTAGGTGAACTGGGGAAAGTTATAACGGAATGATTTCGCACTGTAGTTGGGTTGAGCACATATATTTCTATGATTCTGGATCTGAAATAGCAATGTTATAAGGTCGGCTATAACATAAGCCTAGCGCAATTCATCCTACACGATGTTCGTCATTTTTAGAGGAGGCTGAGCCTCCCTCGTTGTCTTAGAGCAATCGCCCATGATATGAGCTGATATCCTAGTAGTCGAGTAGCCTATCAGAGCACACGATTGCTCATATCCAGTGAATGTGGATAGAATAATAAATGCATATTATGCATTAATTTCATTTATAATTTCTCAGGAATATACAGTCTACTACATTACATGTCACAGCCACACACAAAACAAAACAAAAAAGTGGTATATCAATTACAATTTTAAATGAACATGTGAACAATAATTTTTTATATATCGATTCTGCTATTTTTTGTAGCTTATTATTATTATTATTATTATTATTATTATTATTATTATTATTCCTAATTACCAAACTGGTTTCTTTCATTTATTTATTTGTATTTATTTACTTCTATTTAATTTTTTTTATTTTATATTTCCTTTGAATAACCAAGAAGGTGCTTTATTTAAAAAAAAATAAAACTTATAAAACTCAATAATATCCTTATTAAAGGCTACCTACGGTATCAAAATTCCACATGACCGTGTTTAGTAAACATTTTATTGCTTTTTTCTTCCTTCATCATTGACATTTCACTTGAATTAAAGTGTTTATGATCATCATATCCACATTGTTCATGACTGTTTGCCATGTATCTCACACACTACTCTGCTCCGCTTTCATACACTTTTCTGGAGAGCATGTTGCAGCTGCTGAAAAATAAAAATCAATGCTGGTGATTATTATCTCGACGCATGATGAAAAAGAAAGCCGAAGCAAACCCTACAACTCCTCCGCTGCATCCTCACATCTGTACTCCATTTTGCTACTCACCGAACTGACAGATGTATCTGTTGCGAGTTTTGCAACGCTGGTCGTTCCAGTTGAAGGCGCTGGACGCTTGCAGCTCGACACAATTCCCAAAGCTTGAGTCAGAAAGAGAGAGAGAGAGAGAGAGAAGAGGGACACCCGATGGTCAAACCCGATCACTACAGCTGAGTCCTTATATTCAGCTTCATCATGATGTCACAAAAGCACAAACATCATCATCATCATCAATCATCATGTTGCATTTTTCTCACCCCTGATTGTCCGGTTGTCCAAAAGCAAAGCTGGTAAACGTCACAATTTCTCCTGTGTCCCAGCGGAACGATTCTTTCAGCGGTTTATACGTCAAACCTGTTTTTATTTTTAAAAAATAAGTACTTATTTATTCAGCGCTTGATGAAGACAAACAAAAGCATTTTATCCAGCCTGCAATTGGTCATGAGGGAAATTAATTAAAAGTTAAAAAGTGCTTACATTTCCTCACAAATCATCTCTCGGATTTTGTTGTTCATTAAGATTGTTTTAAGCCTTAAATATCCACTCGGAACTCCACGGTTTATCTTTTACGAGGATTAGAAACATTCATCTTTTGGGTTAAACAGCACTGACTACATTTATAAACTAAACTATCATGGCTGGTCGTATTTAATGCTCCAAGTAGAAGCCCCTTAAAGGACAACTGAAGGCAAATTTTTATTATCAAAATTCTCTCATTTTATTAAATACAGGAACGCGTTTTTGATCGCTATAGCAATAGCAAGTTATGAGTGTTTGAAATATGCTCTGTAATATATCAGTCCATATGTCAAAGCAATGGCTGTAAACAAGATACGTTGAGACCTGTGCGAGACATCGTAAGACGGAAGTAAAACGTACAGCCGAAATCAAAGTGACCAACATCTGCCAACGTTGTCGAAAGACGCGCGCGCCCTCTTTCAAATGCTGATGTAATCAAGCCGGAAGTTTTGTTTGTTTTGATAGCAATCAGGAAAGTTTAAAAAAGTAGGCAGTAATCGTCATTTAAACTCATTTTTGTGCAATATTTCGTTTGGAAAACAGTTTTCAAAATGGTGGCACTAACACCTGGCTGACACGTCACGTTTCAAAGTCTCGCACAAGTCTCGTGAAGATCGCGCGGATAAGCGACGCCTGCCGTGGACCAAACGAACTAAATTCAACATGGCTAAAAACCGAATAGGCCGATAAGTATAATATTTAATTGCAATTAGTTGCCAGTACGAGTCACGATATAAGGTTTAAAACTGAAAACATAATTGAATAACACGTTAATTAAGAAATAAAACAAGTTTAAAAATGACTTCAGTTCCCCTTTAAATGTCTAGAACCATTTACCATTCAAAGAACCCCTTAAGGAACCCTACAGAACTCCTAAAGAGAAGGTGCACCCTTAAAGGTTCTTTAGTTTGTTCGAATTAGAACCCCTATAGAGAGCTAGAACCTTTAACTGTCCAAAGAGAGAATCCAAAGAAGTGTTTCAATCATTCTCACCTATCCAGAAGTTGCATGTCTCAAAGTCAGGTTCTATGACTTCATTGGTGCTCTCAAGCTGGCCGAGGTAAAACGTCACGATATCCTGGACCTTCTGATTGAGCACTTGAGCCAGAATCCCTCCTCTTTCCTGTCAGAATAAACCCACAGCTAGAGCCGAGGCCGATACACCAGGTCTTATGGTGACTAACCCCATTGGTGGATGATGATCATGAACTGTGTCTGTGTGAAATGTTCCTCACTTGACAACGCAGCTTGGCCATGTAGTACGTCTCAGCTTCAGAGGACACCATGAAACATTTTCCGTCTATCTGCAGGTCACAGCTATGATGGGGAAAACTCAGCTTCTCTAGAGAACATATAACCATGCCAGGTAGCATAATAAGACTAACATAATCATGTCATCAAGGCCTCAGAGCAGATGTCATATATGATCAGGAGTGCTGACAGTTTATGTTCAATGACTTTCCAGTGTTGTGTTACCGTTTTTTGTTCCTCGATCAACAGGTCAGTGTCTGAGTCAGTGAATCTTTCAGTCAGTGTTTGACTTAGGAAATTTTTCAGTCATGACCAAGATTCACTCCTCTCTTATTCAGTGGGTCATTTTTTGAGTTAGTGAATATTTCGGTCATGACTGCAATTCTTTCCTTTCTTATTCAGTGGGTCAGTTTTTGAGTTTGACTCAAAAGTCAGGGCTTGACTAAGTGACACTTTCGGTCATGACGAAAATTCACTTGTCTCTCATTCAGTGAGTCAGTGTTTGAGTCAATAAATCTTTCGGCCATGACAGAGATTAACTCCTCTCTCATTCAGGTGGTCATTTTTAATTTGAGTCAGTGAATCTTATGGCCATGACTGAAATTCTCTTATTCAGTGAGTCAGTAAAACTTTTGGTCATGACAAACATTCATTCCTTTCTCATTGAGTGAGTCAGTAAAACTTTTGGTCATGATGGAGATTAACTCCTCTCTCATTCAGGTGGTCATTTTTAATTTGAGTCAGTGAATCTTACAGTCATGACCAAAATTCTCTCCTTTCTTATTCAGCAAGTCAGTGCTTGAATCAGTAAATCTTTCAGTCATGCCTGAGATTCACTCACCTCTCATTCAGCGAGTCAGCGCTTGAGTCAATAAAACTTTTGGTCATGACAGAGATTCATTCCTTTCTCATTGAGTGAGTCAGTGCTCGAGTCAGTAAATCTTTTGTTCATGATGGAAATTTACTCCTCTCTCATTCAGGTGGTCATTTTTAATTTGAGTCAGTGAATCTTATGGCCATGACTGAAATTCTGTCCTTTCTTATTCAGTAAGTCAGTGCTTGAGTCAGTAAAACTTTCGGTCATGACTGAGATTCACTCCTCTCTTATTCAGTTGGTCATTTTTAATATGACTCAGTGAATTTTATGGTCATGACTGAGATTCAGTCCTCTCTCATTTAGCAGGTCAGTGCTTGAGTCAGTAAATCTTTCGGTCATGACTGAGATTCACTCCTCTCTTATTCAGTTGGTCATTTTTAATATGACTCAGTGAATTTTATGGTCATGACTGTGATTCTCTCCTTTCTTATTGAGTGGGAAAGTTTTTGAGTTAGTGAATCTTTCAGTCTGAGGATCAGGGTTTGACAAAGTGACGCTTTTGGTTCTGACTAAGATTCAGTCCTCTCTCATTCAGCGAGTCAGTGTTTGAATCAGTGAATCTTTCGGTCTGATGGTCAGGGTTTTGATTAATTGTTGCTTTTGGTCATGACCAAGATTCACTCCTCTTTCATTCAGTGGGTCATTTTTTGTTAGCAGATCTTTCGGTCATGACTGAGATTCACTCCTCTCTCATTCAGCAAGTCAGTGCATGTTTCAGTGCATGTCATAGCAAGCTGTGTTGGACTGAGTATGCACAAAGCATTTTGCCAAAAATGGTGTCACACTGTGTACTACTTGAAAGAAGAATTACTGACACCCCCAAAGCAAGAGAAGAAGGAATCACTTTTCAGTGAGAGAAATGACAAATAAAGGAACACTGAGCTCCTCACCTGCACACTCCGCTCCTCCATAACCTACATCACAGAGACAGGAGCATTCCTCCTCCTTATAGTGGCCATGCACACACCGCACACTACAGCGCACTGAAACACAGCAACAAGCCACAGTATAACCACATTAAATGATGAGGGTGAGGTTAAGGTGAGGTAAAGAGAGCAAGGTGGACCTGAGCGGAACGTCACTCACCCTGACAGAACCGGCCTGTGAATCCACGGTGACACTGACACTGGCATGAAGAGATGTTCAGCTCTCCGTACTGTCCACAACTCATACGACATGGGTTTCGAGGGGTCTCTGAAACAGCACACATCCACGTAAAAACAACTTGAACATTTATTCAGATACCGAGCTCCTGAAAAAGTTCCTCAGTTTGTCTGTCTGAGGGAACCTTAAAATGTTGTATGTAGAAACCTACAACAGAGGGCTTCCAATTCAGACAAGGTTACAAATGGAACCTCTTTTGAAAACTAACATTGGTAATCTTCAAGAACTACAAAACATGGAGTGCACAAGGGTTCTTCAGTCTCTCTAAAGGAACTATTCTATGTAAAACCCTGCAACATAACATTGGTTCCAAGTGTAATCTTTTTCTAGAAGAAACAGATAGTTTCCCCATTCGGAGAAGGTTGCAGACAGAACCCCTTTAGACAACTAAAACTCAAACACCTCTTGAGGAACCCTCTGCTTCTACACTTTTTGGAAAAAGGTGATACCCGCTTAATTGGGGGAGTCTTTAAAGGTTCCACTTAGAACCCTACAATACAATTTTCCCATCAGAAAGGGTTCCAAGTAAAACCGTTTCAGGAAGATATAAAAGCTGAAAGGTAGCCCGGCAGGGGCGGCACGGTGGTGTATTGGTTAGCACTGTCGCTTCACAGCAAGAAGGTCCTGAGTTTGAGCCCAGTGGCTTTTGAGAAGAGGGCCTTTCTTTCTGTGTGGACTTTGCATGTTCTCCCCGTGTCTGCATGGGTTTCCTCTGGGTGCTCTGGTTTCCCCCACAGTCCAAAGACATGCAGGTTAGGCTAATTGGTGGCTCTAAATTGACCGTAGGCATGAATGGTTGTTTGTCTCTATGTGTCAGCCCTGCAATGATCTGGTGACCAAATTTCAGAGAGAACTAAATTTCACCGATTTTATGAAATCGAAAGGCCGTCTCGCTTTAATCAGTCAATGAACCCTTGAAGGATGCTAGTTTCTAACAGTGTCCTGAGCTTCTTGGTTCTGGGCTTCTGAGGGAACCTTTAAAGGTTGTAGGTTGAACCCTATAGCTAGCTGTGGGTTTTGAAATCAGAGAAGAATGAAGGAACCATGCAAAGAATCCTTCTTTTATAAAAAAAAAAATTAAGTCATCTAGAATTCTTTATGTTGTTTGTTTGTTGCTGTGGGAGAACTTTTAAAGGTTCCAAGTAGAACGGCTTTTAAAAAAAAAAAAGTATGAACCACCATTAAAAAATACCAAGCAGAGACATGATTGACAGTGTAATACATGCTTTTTAAATAACACACATGAGACATTCATTAAACTTAACCTGGCTTTGAAATAAGTGAAGCGTGTGTCTATTGTATCCTGTTTAAATTTCATTAAGTAAAATTACCATCGCATAACACTCTACTTAGTCCTGCCAACATGTTCACCCATGATGCCATTATCTCAAAATGAAGAAAGATTTAACAAAGAGGCAGTGTTCTTACTTGGGTACACTTTGGCTACACCGATGAAAAAAAATGAAACGCTCTTTATAAAGACATCAACTTCTGTCATGGCAGCTAAACGCAGCTTAGCGGATAAGAGGCTCATTACTGCTCTAGTCGAAGAAAAAAACATAACAGCATGTCAAAATGTGTAAATCGGTGTGGTTTCACATGGATCTACTTGCGTCAGTTTCATAATGATTCAGCTATTAACTAAATGTTAGTCATTGTCGGCATTAAAGCGCCTGTCAACTCTGTTTCCAGAGTTAGCTTTTTACTATTAGCTAAAGGGTTCTGTGCTGAACTTGACCAACTCGAAAGAAAGAACGATGTTCATCTTTTCAGTGGAAATATCTCTAAAATGTTTTTTTTCTGTACCGACGTCAGGTGATCCAACAAAATGAGTCAGAATTCGCAAAACTTTACGCAATACAGCTACACACGGAAACATTATGAACTTAGCTTCTTTAGGTTAAATCTCAGTGAGCCAAACTGCATCTAGCTAGCAATATTAGCATTTTCTATAAACACTGATAATGGTGACTAGCATATTAAATAAGAAAAGAAACAAGAATTTGCAAAGTCGCTGCACTAAAATGACACCACAAATGTCAGCACTGATGTCAACATATAGTGATGTAAAAGGCATCTGGTTAATTAGCATGAATTATTCATGATCTTGTCAATGTGACATATTCAAACATAAGGTCAAATATGCACTGTTGCTGTATGATGCTATGCTAATCAGTGTAGCTTTTTAACTAGCTTCGGACAGGAAGTGGGCAAGCAAGAGAACAACCACAAGGGTATCTTGATTTTTAACTTGACATCAGTTGATTAAACCCAGAAATATGCACAGGTTGTGATGTTTTTGATCTGAATCTTATCCAACTCGATATATCTGTTGCTCTGGAGATGCTAGCATCAATCATTGCGCAATATGACATGCCCACACAATTTTGAAGAAGGTGGAAATGTTCAGTTTTTGTAGCATTTAGGTATATTTAAATTGTAGTTCAGGAGATAAAATATAAACATGATGTTTCATTATTTACCTAATCACCACTGGTTAATTTTATTTACATAGATTTAGTAGCACGGTGCTAAATTAAAAACAGTATCTCTGTCAAATTGAAAAATTCTAGCTCAGTTTGTGATCAACTCTATGGCTTTGGGCCAGTCAGGTTTGATATGTAAATGAGAAGTGTTTCATTTACAACGCGGTATCCAGAAACATTTAGCAAAGGAATCTGTGCGCTCCACTAGCTAGCTTGTAATGTAGGTTATTATGGTTGTTATGGCAACATTATATTTTGAGGTTTGGCTTCTGTTAAATAAATCATTGAGAAAAAGAGAAATCCCACTTGTGTTGATCTGTAACAAACATAAGCCTGTTTACTAGCAGTTAGCTAGAGGTAAAGGATTAGCAGTGCTTCTAGGTTATTTATAGTGCTTTCTTTGACATTAAACTGTTTATTATTCTACATACATTTTCTTAAGATTTACACCCTCCAGGATAGTTTAAGTGACAGAAAAGGTTTTGAAGCATGTTGAAGTAAATTGGCCTCCATTAGACTTAACATAGACTTTCAAAATTTTTATTGCAGTAGATTCAAGTTAGGTTTTATTTATTTTATCTTATTTTTTACTTAAAAAAAATAAAGATTAGTCTACAGAAAGATCCACAGTGTTTCTCACCACACAGGCCTCCAACATGGTCCCAAAGCCGTAAGCATCCCGACATGGAGGCAGTGCAGAGAGAGCAGTACACTCCTGATTTATAGGGCATCACCTCCTGGCCGTTCACCTCCCAGTTTCCCCTGCACACACAGACCAAACCAAACCAGTCTTCACCAAAACTCCAACAGAGGAATGATTTTAGAAACAAGGTCATATGTTACAGTTTAGATAAAGATGACTTGCTGTAAAGTGAATACAAAATATTACTTGGTTAATATGAATTAATGTCATGTTTGCACCTAAATCAGCCAGAACGTTCAATCTGTAGTCTCGCACATCACAAGACACACCCACTTTATATATGACACACCCATTTCAGTACATGACACACCCATTTCAGTACATGACACACCCCCTGAGATAACATGTGTTAACAGCTGGAAGTACTGCCGAAAGTTCCTAACCCCAGCTCAACCCCATCCTCATCCTCAACCCCAACCCCAACCCCATCCTCAACCCCATCCTCAACCCTAGCTCATCCTCAACTCCATCCCCATCCCCATTCTCAACCCCAAACCCATCCCCATCCTCAACCCTAACCCTATCCTCATTCTCAACCCTAAACTTGTCTCCATCCTTAACCCCAACCCTACCCTCAACCCCATCCCCATTCTCAATCCCAACCCCATCCTCAACCCCATCCCCATCCTCATCCGCAACCCCTTCCTCAACCCCAACCCCATCCTCATCCTCACCCTCAACCCCATTCTCAACCCCAACCCCATCGTCATCCTTAACCCTAACCCCATCCTCAACCCCATCCTCAACCCTATCCTCAAACCCCACCCCATCCCCATTCTCAACCCAATCCCCATCCTCAATCCCAACCCTATCCTCATCCTCAACCCTAAACCTATCCCCATCCTCAACCCAACCCTCATCCTCAACTCCATCCCCATCCCATTCCTCAACCCCAACCCCATCCCCTTCCTCAACCCCATCCTCAACCCCAACCCCAACACTAACCCAAGGTCTAATAAGACAAGATATGTGCAAGAGATCAGCTCTGCAAATTGGGCATGTCATGTAGTAAGCATGTCACGTAAGTACTGTGCACCTGCAGTCAGCCCTACTTGAAATATTACAAATGGCCCATTTAATTTTTTTTAACATTAGGACTGCATATTGATCTTCCCTACATTAATACTGTATATTGTGAGTGTGTCTGTTTTCAGTAAATAAAAACAAACTATTTTGAAATGAAAAAATTGTTAAAAAAATATGACGTGAATTTGAATGAACAACTGAAAACAGTTTGAGGACTGAGTATACAACTGTCAAAAGGCTGCAAACTGACAGAAAAAAGCAAACATGCACAGTTGAGAACAAAATGAAATAGACAAAAAGAAAACTATTTACACCAACAAGTCATTTAGTGTGCTGGCTTTCTCAGAGGTCTTTTTACTATTGCATGTAACAACAATTTAAAATAGTGTACAGTATGTTGACATACACTATATTGCCAAAAGTATTTGCTCACCTGCCTTGACTCACATATGAGCTTAAGTGACATCCCATTCCTAATCCATAGGGTTCAATATGACGTCGGTCTACCCTTTGCAGCTAGAACAGCTTCAACTCTTCTGGGAAGGCTGTCCACAAGGTTTAGGAGTGTGTTTATGGGAATTTTTGACCATTCTTCCAGAAGCGCATTTGTGAGGTCACACACTGATGTTGGACGAGAAGGCCTGGCTCTCAGTCTCCGCTCTAATTCATCCCAAAGGTGTTCTATCGGGTTGAGGTCAGGACTCTGTGCAGGCCAGTCAAGTTCATCCACACCAGACTCTGTCATCCATGTCTTTATGGACCTTGCTTTGTGCACTGGTGCACAGTCATGTTGGAAGAGGAAGGGGCCAGCTCCAAACTGTAAAAACAGTCTGTATGCCTAGGTGTTTGATTTTATACACCTGTGGCCATGGAAGTGATTGGAACACCTGATTCCGATAATTTGGATGGATGAGCAAATACTTTTGGCAATATAGTGTATTATTAATGAAAAGTAACAATTGTCTTACCCGGGAAAGTATGCACACACGAACGTGTCCCAGTGTTTACCTCCAGCTCTGCACAGGTGCATTGCGCAGCCCACCTGACTGGAGGTGGCCCACACCAGCTGACTCAAAGAGGAAACACAAAACACTCGTAACACTGTAAAAGCAACCTGGCACCCACAGCAAAACACACTGCTGATACAATTATCCAATCAGCCAATCACATGGCAGCGGTAGCACAGTGTATAAACTCATGCACGTACAAGTCAAGAACTTCAGTTAATGTTTACACTGAACATCAAAATATGGGGGAAATATGATCTGGGTGACTTGGCACGTTTCTTGGTGCCAGATGGGCTGGTTTGAGCATTCCAGAAACTGCTGACCTACTGGAACATTTATACACAACAGTCTCTAGAGATCAGACGGGATCAGACATTGTCAGAGTGGTTTGGCCGTAAGCCAAACGGTTTTGAACCGTCCCCAGCTACACCAGTAATCAGCACCCAGGAGGTGGAAGTGGTGGAGAAGTTCAGCTACCTTGGCAGCATCCTGACCTCCGACTGCAAAAGCACAGCAGACATCAGGACCCGCATTGGCCAGGCTACTGCAGCCATGGCAGCCTTTTCCACCATCTGGACCAACAGTCATCTCTCTCTCCACGCTAAGATCAGACTGTACAACAGCCTGGTACTGTCGATCCTGTTGTACAGCGCAAAAGCCTGGACCCTGACAGCCACTCAAGAACGGCTCCTGGACGCCTTTGACAGCAAGTGTCTGCGTAGGATACTGAGGCTCCAGTAGTACAACTTCACCTCAAATACCACAGTACGCCAGCTGACCAAACAGCCACCAGTCTCCAGACTAATCAGATCAGCCTGCCTCCGTTTCTTCGGCCACATAGCCAGAACAACACCACCTCTCGAGCTGGCCAACCTGATCAGGGAACCCACCCCACCCCACTGGTCCCACCCCAGAGGGAGACCCCGGACCAGGTGGCTTGACCAGCTTAAGGCTGACCTGAGAGAAACCGGACTTAACCTCCGCACAGCCTGGCTCGCTGCTGAGAACAGAACGAACTGGAGGGTCATCTGCCGAGGTGCCACGCTCTCACGAGCCAGCGAGGATGAGTGAGAGAGTGAGTGAGTCTCTAGAGTTTACACAGAATGGTCATCGGTTCTGCAGGTTTGTTGATGGAGTTCAGAGGAGAATGGCCAGACTTGTTTGAATTGACCGGAAAGTTATGTAATCACTCTTTACAACCATGGTGAGCAGAAAAGCATCTCAGGACACACAAGACGTTGAACCTCGAGACAGATGGGCTACAACAGCCCAACATGTGGACCACTTCGGGATCCACTCCTGTCAGACAAGAACAGGAATCTGAGGTGAAAGTGGACTCATGAAACTGTCAGACTCACTGAATGAGTGGCCAGTGAGTACGAGGTGTATCAGAAAAGTAACAGGACTTAGTGTGCTGTGTGAGCTATGAGTGGGGTAGGGATTAGTGGGTTGCATCACCGTGTAAAGTAATATCCAGGGAGTAAATAACTACAATCTCAGCTCTCTGCAGCTATTGTATGTTTTTTCACGTGCTTTTGTTAACAACTCCTCAATTTTAGCCCGTCAAGTGATGGGCACAGAGCAACGAACCAACCTGAAGTTTCTGGTCTGGCTGAGAAAAACTCCATCAGAAGCACTCGGACTACTGCAGCAAGTGTACGGAGATGAGACAATGTTGCGCTCACGGGTTTTCGAGTGGCACAAGAGGTTCAAAGAGAGATGCGAGGATGTGGAAGACGACGCCAGGAGTGGAAGGCCTTCAACGAGCAAGACTAAGGCCAACATTGAGCACGTGAGGCAGGTCCCTTGCCGAGAAGAACATTGCCGTGCTGGAGCAACCTCCCTACTCACCCGACCTAGCTCTGTGTGATTTTTTTTTCCTTTTCCCCAGGCTCGAGGGGGTCATCAAGGGGGCCCATTTTCCAGACATGGAAGCCATCAAGAGGGCCGTGACGACGGAGCTGCGGAGAATCCTGGGAGAATCCTTCCAGGAGTGCATGGAGGCATGGTGGGGATGGGAAAGTGCATTAGACTCGAGGGGGATTATTTCAAAGGGGAAAATTTGTAGTTTGTAGTTTGGATTTGACATAAAATTTTTTGTGACCCCAGTCCTGTTTCTTTTCTGACACACCTCATACACTATATAGACTCACACACCAGCCACTTTAATAGGAACTTGTTCTTGATTCTAATGCCGCTTTTCCACTACAAACGCGGCTGAGTCGGGCTGAGCCGTGCCGTGCTGAGTCGGGCTGAGCGGGGCTGTTGGAGTTGCATTTCGACTACAACCGCGCTGAACCGTGCTGGCTGGAAGTGGGTGGACACATTGGGTGGAGTTAGCGAAAGTGGGTGGACGTCAGGTGATGTCGTTAAGCAGCGCAAACAGTGACATCAGTGATCTTTTAAGCGGTAGTCTCACGACCCGAATAGTAAACAATAAACATGGAGGACATGGAGTCGTTAGTGTTGCTGGTCTTGGTGCTGTGGCTTGTTGTCACCGACAACGCGGACAGATACTGGCAAGAGCGTATAGATGAGGCGAGGCGCATAAGGCTTCAGAAATTCTCGTAATTCGTAATTATTCTCCTTCCGGGTTTGCGGTGTTCACAGATCCCAGCGCACTCGCGGGGTGTGTGTGGGCATGTGAGGACACTCCTCCTCACCAATCAGTGCACAGGGGAGTGTCTGCTCACGCCCCCAGCCTCACTCGGCACGGCTTGGCTCGCTTCAGCCCCACTCCAAAACGGTGCGAGTTTTAGGGGCTAAGCAGGGCTGAAACGAGCTGAGTCGTGCTGGTTTTTGGTAGTCGAAACGCGAGCCGTGTCGGGCTGAAGTGAGCTGAAGCGAGCTGAAGTGAGCTGAAAAAGGGTAGTGGAAAAGGGCCATTAGATTCCTGTTCTTGGCTGCAGGAGTGGAACCCAGTGTGGTCTTCTGTTTTCTGTTGCATACTGAGATGCTTTTCTGCTCACCACGGTCGTAAAGAGTGATTATATGAGTTGCTATGTCCTTCCTGGCAAAAAAGCTCGAACCAATCTGTGCTGAGTTTCCCAAAAGCATCACAGCACAAAGATCATCGTTAAATGGTAGAGCAAGCAGCACAATGAACACTCTCTCTCCTAGTTAAGATGCTCTTAGCCTAAGAGGCTTTTGGGAAACCCACCCCATTCCATTTTCCTCTGACCTCTCTTATCAACAAAGCGTTTGTTTCCACCCACAGAACTGTCACTCACTCAACTCAGTGTTTTGCTTTGTTTTTTCGCACCATTCTGTGCAAACTCTAGAGACCGCTGTGTGTGAAAACCCCAGGAGACTCAAACCAGCAGTCCATCTGGCTCAAACCAACACCCATGCCACAGTGAAAGAAAGTCACACTTTGAGATCAGAATTTTTCCCATTCTGATGTTTGAACATTGTGAACATCAACTGAAGCTCTTGATTTGCGTCTGCATGATTTGATGCATTGTGATTGGCTGATTAGAGAACGGCATCAAACAACAGGTGGACGGGGTATGGGTGTTCCTAATAAAGTGACCGGTGAGTGTATAGATATATTGTGGTATTTCACCCACGTGACGAAGTCACGTGACACAGCCATTTTGGACGGCACGCTTAAGTCCTTCAGTGCAAGGCGGTATGAGATGGTGGAGACCTTTGCACATTTTAACAAGAAAGTAAGCTGTGATTCGTGTTAAATTGGATCTGTCTTTTGTCACAAACACTGTACCCAGCCTTGGTATGGAGCCCTGTTTATTTATTTCTGTGTCCTGTTTCTTTCTAGCCTTTGTTATTGCGTTTTATGTCTGATGTCTGCTACATGCAACCCTAGACAAATTAACACTGCTTTGTTTCACTGCTCAGATGGGTTAACAAACACTGACCCATTTACTTTTTGCTATATATTTTATCAAAATTGCGTTAACTGATAAACTAACCTGAAATGAAATGATCACTGCAAAGTCTGGAGTACTCTGTTGGCTCCCAATCCTGTCTCTTCACAGCTGCAATCCATTTGGCCCTCTTGTCTGGGTCAGTAGGAAACCGGTAGTGATGTGTTGGTCGCGAACGATCCGGTTCAAAGAGCCGGCTCTTTGAAGTGAACGACGGGAGCCGGCTCGTCGGTGGGAGCCGAGTTGGGGAGCCGAATTAGTTTTTTGTCCTTAGGTGCCTCAGAGAGAGAGACTTTCGCAAAAAAAGTTGCTGTCCGATTGCGTCTTTGTGTTGTCTATTACCATTCAAAGGAAAAAAAGTAGCATGGTGTACGCCTACTTTTTTTGGTTGGGGGGGTTGATGTCATTCACAGCTGCGAAAATACAAAAATTGGTGTAATGCTTAAAGCTGTGGAGCGCAGGGGAGAGGAGTCTGTGAGGCACCTGAGGAGGGGAAAATCAGCTGTGTGTTTTATATTGGTAATATAACACAGTTTTGCATTATGTTTGTGGGAAAATAATTTATTAATTGGTAAGTAAGTTTTATTTCTATAGCTAGAACATTGTTACACTGCTATACTTTACAAAGCTTTACAATGGCTACAAAAACTCATCTCATCTCATCTCATTATCTGTAGCCGCTTTATCCTGTTCTACAGGGTCGCAGGCAAGCCGGAGCCTATCCCAGCTGACTACGGGCGAAAGGCGGGGTACACCCTGGACAAGTCGCCAGGTCATCACAGGGCTGACACATAGACACAGACAACCATTCACACTCACATTCACACCTACGCTCAATTTAGAGTCACCAGTTAACCTAACCTGCATGTCTTTGGACTGTGGGGGAGGCTACAAAAACTAAAAAATAAAATGGAAAACATCCTATTGATAAAATATAAATAATGTAATTAATTAACTAGTTAATTGCAGCAATTAAATCAAAAATAAAATCTCAGGAGCCGTTTGGGAGCCGAAAGAGCCGGCTCCTTATAGTAAGAAGAGCCAAAAGAGCCGGCTCCCGAAAAAGAGCCGAAATTCCCATCACTAGAAACGGGTAAAAGGAGCGTCCTGCACGCTGTCCCTGTCTGTTGTGGCAGCCCACAGCACAACAAGCAAACACCATGGTTATTTATAGAGTGCTTACTGACAAATTAATCTATTCTAGGTGTCTGAAACACGTTTTTTTTCAAGCTGGTTCTCCCTCTCTGTCTGCAGCGTTAGTATGTAGCTTGACGTTCAAAATGGCGGACACCGGGGCGTCACGTGACCCTGTGACGTCAGGTGAAATACCTCAATTCAGGAAATAATATATACAGTATATAGAGTGTATAAATATCTGAATACCAACATTCAATAAATCAGGGCTGGAGTGTATAATTTAAGAGCATAATTTAAGAGCACTACGCTGTTTCTCAATATCGTACCTGGGTGTAATGCTTGCAGGTGTGGTTCCTTTTGCACTGTCCATGTTGATAGATGTAGTGCTGCCCTTCCTGGAACCACGAGTTGATGATGTCAGCGTAAGAGACTACGCCATGAGGAGACTGATGGACGTTCCAGCCGATGTGTTCAGTGTCCATGTCTGATCTGGTGCTGTTGTTTGAGCAGGACTCTGCCCTTATCTGAGCCAGTGCAGCCAGTGTGTCACTCCACTCCTGAGGGAGGATTAGTCAAATGTAAGGAATCAAACTCACACACACACACACACATTGGTTAAATTGAGCGTTTTGAGTTCAAAAGCTGAATTTTACGTCTTCATTCAAGTAAGAGAAAAAAGACAGGAGGATGATGGATCGAACTGCAACTGAAGCTGCTGTAATGCACTGAAAATGCAAACTAACCTGTTTTGGGGAATATTAAATATAACTTTATATGGATAAAAAGTATGATGTGTTGTTCCCTAATAAATAAATAATGCCGGACGTGCTTCAGGACATACACTTAGAGGAAAATATTCAACTTTGCAATGGTAACAGTTGTATCACACTACACTGTCTTTGATTATTTTCCGATAATAGCATATGCACCTAAGTGTGTTATTCCTTCCTGGATATTATTTAAATAATATTGACTGGCTTTTTTTTTGTGGTATATCAGATATATTCCATTCAGCTAGTATGATACTGAACGAGTCGAAGACAAGTAGCTGAATGGAATATATCTGATATACCACGAAAAAAAAAGCCAGCCAATATTATTATTATTATTATTATTATTATTATTATTATTATTATACATACACGTTCCTTTTGGGTGTTCGACGCATCTTTCTCTTTCAAAATTCTCTCAAAATCTTCTTTATTTAACAAAGCAAACCTGGCGGCCATGTTTGTTTACAAATTGTCACAATCGCTCACTAGCGCGGAAGTTTTACATCTCTGACGTGTCTCTTTTCCAGTTTTTCAATGGTACGTTTTTCTCTTGTAAATATACGTGAAGAATATCTAATGACGTTTTGGTAGCCTTTCAGGTGTTCAGCGCGTCTTTCTCTTTCCCGACGAACAAAGAAATGCTTCTTTGCATGCGCAGCAGAAAACTTTCTCACTGGATATTCGCATCAGCTCTGACGTGTGATGTCATGTCGTCTTGCCAACCATGCAATATCGTAAACCATATTCAGCGATCATTCTCCATTGGGTAGAGTGACGTAATACACGTAGGATAAGCGATATGCTAACAATATTGCATGCTATCAAACCAAATGAATGGAACCCGCTTGAAGGGAACAGAACACATGCTTTTATTCCATGGAAAAAGTGTCCTGTATGTATAATAATATATATTATTATACACACAAGCCACTTTTTCCATGGAATAAAAACACATATTCTATTCCCTTCTAGCAGGTTTATTGATGGCATGCAATATTGTTATCATATTGTTTATCTTCCATGTATTACACCACTCTCCCCAATGGAGAATGAGCATGCAATATTGTTATAATACTGCACATTGTCAAGACAACATGATGTCATACTTCGGAGCTCATGCGAAGATCCAATGACAAAACTTTTCTGCTGCACATGCACACAATCATTTCTTTGTTGGCTAGGAGAGAGAGAAGATGAGGCTAATCCAGTGCTCGGATTAAGCACTAAATGAATAATTGAAAACTGAAACTAAAGACGCGCTGAACACCCGAAAGGCTACCAAAACTTCATTAGATATTCTTCACGCATATTTAGAAGAGAAAAAAATAAAAACGGACATTAAAAAACTGGAAAAAAAGACACGTCAGAGATGTAAAACTTCTACGCTAGCGAGTGACTGTGACAATTTGTACACAAACCTGGCCATGAGGTTTGCTTCATTAAAGGAGAACTGAAGTCATTTTTAAACTTGCTTTATTTCTTAATTAACGTGTTATTCAATTATGTTTTCATTTTTAGTAACCTTATATCGTGACTTGTAATGGCAACTAATTGCAATTAAATATTATACTTATCGGCCTATTCGGTTTTTAGCCGTGTTGAATTTAGTTTGTTTGGTCCACGGCAGGCGTCGCTTATCCGCGCGATCTTCACGAGACTTGTGCGAAACTTCGAAATGTGAAGTGTCAGCCAGGTGTCAGTGCCGCCTTTTTGAAAACTGTTTTCCAAATGAAATATTGCAGAAAAATTAGTTTAAATGACGATTACTGCCTACTTTTTTCAAACTTTCCTGATTGCTATCAAAACAAACAAAACTTCCAGCTTGATTACATCAGCATTCGAAAGAGGTCGCGCGCATCTTTTGACAATGTTGGCAGATGTTGGTCATTTTGATTTCGGCTGTACGTTTTACTTCCGTCTTACGATGTCTCGCACAGGTCTCAACAAATCTTGTTTACGGTTATTGCTTTGACATATGGACTGATATATTACAGAGCATATTTCAGACACTTATAACTTGCTATAGCAGTGACAAAGTAGCGATCAAAAATGTGTTCCTATATTGAATAAAATGAGATAAATAGAATTTTGAAAATAAAAAAAATTGCCTTCAGTTCTCCTTTAAAAGTGGAAGATTTAAAGAGACAGACACACTAAACACCCGAAAGGCTACCAAAATTTCACTGGATATTCTTCACGCATACACGGAGTGCAGAATTATTAGGCAAGTTGTATTTTTGAGGATTAGTTTTATTATTGAACAACAACTATGTTCTCAATCAAACAAAAAGACTCATAAATATCAAAGCTGAATATGTATGGAAGTTAGAGTGGGGTGTTTTTAGTTTTGGCCATTTTAGGAGAATATGTATGTGTTCAGGTAACTTTCACTGTGCAGAATTATTAGGCAACTTAATAAAAACCAAATGTGTAGCCATTTCACTTATTTATTTTCACCAGGTACACTGATATGACAACTCCAGATTTGCAAATAAACATATCTGACATTCAAACACAAAACAAAAACAAAATCAGTGACCAATATAGCCACCCTTCTTCATGAGGACACTCAAAAGCCTTCCATCCATAGATTCTGTCAATTTCTTTATCTGTTCACGACCAACATTGTGTGCAGCAGCAACCACGGCCTCCCAGACGCTGTTCAGAGAGGTGTACTGTTTTCCCTCTTTGTAGACCTCACGTTTTATAATGGACCACAGGTTCTCTATGGGGTTTAGGTCAGGTGAACAAGGGGGCCATGTCATTATTTTTTTCACCTTTCAGACCTTTACTGGCTAGCCACGCAGTGGAGTATTTGGACGCATGAGATGGAGCGTTATCCTGCATGAAAATCATGTTCTTCTTGAAAGATGCTGACTTTTTCCTATACCACTGCTTGAAGGTTTCTTCCAGGAACTGGCAGTAGGTCTGGGAGTTGAGTTTGAGTCCATCCTCAACTCGAAAAGGTCCAACAAGCTCGTCTTTGATGATACCAGCCCATAGCAGTACTCCACCTCCACCTTGCTGGCGTCTGAGTCGGAGTGGAGCTCTGTGCCCATTACTGATCCAGCCACAGGCCCATCCATCTGGCCCATCAAGAGTCACTCTCATCTCACCAGACCACAGCACCTTAGAAAAATCAGTCTTAAGATATTTCTTGGCCCAGTCTTGACGTTTTATCTTGTGTGCCTTACTCAGTGGTGGTCGTTTTTCAGCCTTCCTTACCTTGGCCATGTCCCTCAGTATTGCACACCTTGTACTCTTTGACACTCCAGGAATGTTGCAACTCTGGAATATGGCAGAACTGGATGCTAATGGCTGCTTGTTAGCTTCACGCTTGATTTTCCGCAGATCATGTGCAGTTATTTTGCGCCTTTTTTTCCCCACACGCTTCTTTCAACCCTGTTGACTATTTGCAATGAAACGCTTGATTGTTCGGTGATCACGTTTCAACATCTTCGCAATTTCAAGAGTGCTGCATCCGTCTGCAAGACATCTCACAATTTTATACTTTTCAAAGTCTGTCAGATCTCTCTTCTGACCCATTTTGCCTGAGGAAAAGAGGTTGCCTAATAATTATGCACACCTGATATAGGGTGTTGATGTCATTAGACCACACCCCCTCTCATTACACAGATGCACAGCACCTGATATACTTAATTGGTAGTAGGCTTTCAAGCCTAAACAGCTTGGAGTGGGACAACATGCATTAAAAGGATGTTGTGGTCAAAATACTCACTTGCCTAATAATTCTGCACTCAGTGTATTTACAAGAGAAAAACATATCAACGGACATCAAAAAACTGGAAAAGAGAGCAATCGTGGAAATGTTGTCAAAGTTCTACTTGGAGGTGAGGAAAAGTGACGGAGACTTTTCCATGAGGATGTCACTCGTGGACTTCACTCAGCAAAGCCCTTTTGTTTTGAACAACTGCAATGGAACAATTAACTACAACCAAAAGTAACTGCGAACTTGAACTGTCAACCTGTATATAGCTTGTATATAAATTGGGTTGTTGTTCAGGCATTTTGGACTTTTGTACTATTTTTATTGTTAGAACTTTGACTGTGTACAGTACATTGGATTGACAGAACAATGAATTACATTCAGTCAGAATCAGCATTCAGTATTGGTAAGTTATCGCCCTGTTCTTAACTTTTTGTAAAATCTATAATAATAAGAATAATATTGGCTGGCTTTTTTTGTGGTATCTCATCTCATCTCATTATCTCTAGCCGCTTTATCCTGTTCTACAGGGTCGCAGGCAAGCTGGAGTCTATCTCAGCTGACTACGGGCGAAAGGCGGGGTACACCCTGTACACGCCAGGTCATCACAGGGCTGACACATAGACACAGACAACCATTCACATTCACACCTACGGTCAATTTAGAGTCACCAGTTAACCTAACCTGCATGTCTTTGGGGGAAACCAGAGCACCCGGAGGAAACCCATGCGGACACGGGGAGAACATGCAAACTCCGCACAGAAAGGCCCTCGCCGGCCACGGGGCTCGAACCCGGACCTTCTTGCTGTGAGGCGACAGCGCTAACCACTACACCACCGTGCCGCCCCTTTTTTCGTGGTATATCAGATATATTCCATTCAGTTACTCATCTTCGACAAACTAGCTGAATGGAATATCTTTGATATACCACAAAAAAAAGCCAGCCAATATTATTTAAACACTCAGCATTATAACTCAATCTAATGCCTTTTTGGCCACTAAACTGAGGAGCCTGAGGACAGCAAAGTGACTCATTGCCCTACAGATAAGAAGAGAAATTGTCACCGACACTTTGTTCTTAAAAAAAAAGCACTATAGCATTTTTTGTCAGCATTCATTTCCTGACCCCTTCTTTTGATTCCAGGGGTAAAGTCACGGCATGTGTCTGCCTCGGACTAATCCGTTTGACCCAAGCTCTTCCTCTAACCCCTGAATGTGAGCAGAGTGAGTGTGCGGTCAGCAGTATGACATGCTTGGCTGGTGACACCGTATTCCCATGGACACGGCTGTCACCACCGTGAAATCTAGCGTGAAATCAAAGCAGGGGGGCCACTTTCCACTGATGTGGTTTCACAGCAGCCTCCCGAAGACCGGGTCCCATTTCAGAGATACAGTCTAAAGAGAGGAAGAGCAGAGAGGCAGAGAACACGGTGAGCACTCGGATCGCTGGCACAAATCACCAGCCGGAGTCATTCGAGCCGTCCTGTTCCTGTTCCCACCCACGCCATAGACAGAGACGAATCTCAGGCAGGCCATCAGCGGCTCTGCTTTAACTGCACCACCATACGCTCCCTGTCCTCTCTTATCTCTCCACACATGCTGTCTCTATGTGAGTCTCAGAGATGCTGCCAACTTTCTGTCACTCCACTGCCTCATCTCCGGAGGGAGAGAGAACCCCTGACGGACTGACAGGGTGCATTTAAATTCGCTCACAGCGTGCGACTGCAGAATGCTCGCAAGCTGAAATGCACAACAATCATCTTCTTCCTATTCAGAAAAATATATCACACAGCTGAAAGCTGAATCTGAGAGATTTCTTTAAGAATGATTTTGGATGGGGATATACAGTAGATAGCCATTTTTACCCCAAGAAATACAAGTGTAGTTGAGTGCAAAAGTTTGCATCCCCTTCGGACAAAAAGACAGATGGATTTGGAGAAAGAAAATTCATTTTACACAAATAACACATTTAGTGTGTTGGGTTTCACTGATGTTCCTTTATTATCCCCCGACATATAATGCAGAGGGATATAGCTATCGCTCTGTCCGTCTGTCTGTCCATCTGTAAACAGTTTCCGGAGCATAACTTAAAAACTATTTGAATTTTTTTTTTTCACGAAATCTGACAGTTATGTTAAGTGACTAGAGGAGTTGTGCCTTTTGACATTTTGGGATTTCTGTGATTTTAATTTTTTCCGTATTTCCATGGCAACCAATTCAACTTAGGAAAATTTGAAGTTGGGTTTCATGTGGGGGCCAGTGGGATATATCATCTCCTGGTGACTCTTGTTACTAACAGTAATGAAAACGGTCTATCGGGCAGTATATGTTTAAAAAAAAAAAGTTAATATAATTTTCTAAATGCAGCACAAACTATAAATACGTTTATATAAATAGACTTGTTCTAACACTATCATTTCTACAAGAACAATTTACACAGGGACTTGTATGGTATAATTGTCGAGATGTTTATTTCACATTTTTGGAAGACGTCTCCAGTGTCAGTTTTTTGTAACAGCTAGAAGTCAATCTGTAACTTTAAGTTGTTTGAGACAGGAAAGTCTTCAGGACAGAGGTCTTTCTTCATTTTCAAATTATTTTAAATTAAAATTATTTGTAAGAAAATTTTTTAAAAATCCTAGATTGTATTCCTGACCTATGTTATGTTTTCTTAAACTTGAGGTGTCAAAGGACCGAAAGCTCCTGAATTTGAATCACAGACTTCCAATTTTATTAGTTTTTGGGGTTCTTTTTAAAATAGAACAATTAATGAATTTAAGGCCACGTGGCCCTAAATTCTGCGCTATTTTTTCCTGCTTCACCATGACCCAATACAAGATACTACAACCCCAATTCCAAAAAAGTTGGGACAAAGTACAAATTGTAAATAAAAACGGAATGCAATGATGTGGAAGTTTCAAAATTCCATATTTTATTCAGAATAGAACATAGATGACATATCAAATGTTTAAACTGAGAAAATTTATCATTTAAAGAGAAAAATTAGGTGATTTTAAATTTCATGACAACAACACATCTCAAAAAAGTTGGGACAAGGCCATGTTTACCACTGTGAGACATCCCCTTTTCTCTTTACAACAGTCTGTAAACGTCTGGGGACTGAGGAGACAAGTTGCTCAAGTTTAGGGATAGGAATGTTAACCCATTCTTGTCTAATGTAGGATTCTAGTTGCTCAACTGTCTTAGGTCTTTTTTGTTGTATCTTCCGTTTTATGATGCGCCAAATGTTTTCTATGGGTGAAAGATCTGGACTGCAGGCTGGCCAGTTCAGTACCCGGACTCTTCTTCTACGCAGCCATGATGCTGTAATTGATGCAGTATGTGGTTTGGCATTGTCATATTGGAAAATGCAAGGTCTTCCCTGAAAGAGACGTCGTCTGGATGGGAGCATATGTTGCTCTAGAACCTGGATATACCTTTCAGCATTGATGGTGTCTTTCCAGATGTGTAAGCTGCCCATGCCACATGCACTAATGCAACCCCATACCATCAGAGATGCAGGCTTCTGAACTGAGCGCTGATAACAACTTGGGTCGTCCTTCTCCTCTTTAGTCCAAATGACACGGCGTCCCTGATTTCCATAAAGAACTTCAAATTTTGATTCGTCTGACCACAGAACAGTTTTCCACTTTGCCACAGTCCATTTTAAATGAGCCTTGGCCCAGAGAAGACGTTTGCGCTTCTGGATCATGTTTAGATACGGCTTCTTCTTTGAACTATAGAGTTTTAGCTGGCAACGGCGGATGGCACGGTGAATTGTGTTCACAGATAATGTTCTCTGGAAATATTCCTGAGCCCATTTTGTGATTTCCAATACAGAAGCATGCCTGTATGTGATGCAGTGCCGTCTAAGGGCCCGAAGATCACGGGCACCCGGTATGGTTTTCCGGCCTTGACCCTTACGCACAGAGATTCTTCCAGATTCTCTGAATCTTTTGATGATATTATGCACTGTAGATGATGATATGTTCAAACTCTTTGCAATTTTACACTGTCGAACTCCTTTCTGATATTGCTCCACTATTTGTCGGCGCAGAATTAGGGGGATTGGTGATCCTCTTCCCATCTTTACTTCTGAGAGCCGCTGCCACTCCAAGATGCTCTTTTTATACCCAGTCATGTTAATGACCTATTGCCAATTGACCTAATGAGTTGCAATTTGGTCCTCCAGCTGTTCCTTTTTTGTACCTTTATTTTTTCCAGCCTCTTATTGCCCCTGTCCCAACTTTTTTGAGATGTGTTGCTGTCATGAAATTTCAAATGAGTCAATATTTGGCATGAAATTTCAAAATGTCTCACTTTCGGCATTTGATATGTTGTCTATGTTCTATTGTGAATACAATATCAGTTTTTGAGATTTGTAAATTATTGTATTCCGTTTTTATTTACAATTTGTACTTTGTCCCAACTTTTTTGGAATCGGGGTTGTTCGTCATGCATGGCGTGGTGGGATTTCCCCGTTCACGCAAGGCATTGTGGGATACAAATTTGAAACAGGAGAGAAAAATGGAGGACGTGAGTGTGCGAATGAAACGTGAAAGAACGACTACAGTAACGGAAAGAAAGCGAGAAGAAAAGACGTTATGTTATATACGAAGGAAAGGAAACACAGGACCAAACTAATAAATATCGGCGCTCAGCGAGCACCTTCGTGTGATCAGCTGTTTGTTTAGTGACAAAATGATGTCAAAGGTAAACATGCGCGCACACACACACACACACACACACACACACACAGACTTCCTCAGTCTGCTTGACTGCGCGAAGCGAGCGATTTCATGCACATTATTTCCTTCAATCCCCTCAAATTAAATAACTTCCCAGCCACAGAATGGCCTGATATTTTGTGAGAAATTACAGAAATAAACATATATTACAATGAGCACATTTCAGACGGAACTAAATTTCACCGATTTTATGAAATCGAAAGGCCGTCTAGCTTTAATTTGCTGTATAAGAACAAAACGATTAGTGTTTCAGGTTTCACTGATGTTCTTTCATTATTACAAGTAACTAAAATTCCAGTGTACGCAGTGTATAAGATATTAAGCCTTTCCCTCACAGTATACTGATGTTCCATTTCACTGCTGAATGGAAATTGACTTGTTTTCAATCACGATGAACGAACTGTCAGAGCCGACGACCCTGAGTGAAATTAAATTCATTCTAAAAGATAGAGAAAATAACTCTCTTGTACAATGTACTTGCTTTTAAATTTCTATTTATGTTTTTAATTGAATTCTTATCCTTGAGCTTTTATGGCATTTTAAGTGAACACTATTTTATCTGTAATCATCTGGAATGTTGCACCAGGTGTATTTTGTCTGTTTGTATGGTTGTATTTTTATTGTAACACTGTTTATGCAGCCCTCTTGGCCAGGTCACGCTTGGAAAAGAGATTTTAATCGCAGTGAGTCTTTTACCTGGTTAAATAAAGGATATTGATCGATTGATTGTTTGATTGAATGAATGAATGAATTATTTTATTGCCGCAAGTCTGTTATAAGATTAGTCAGGACACTGTTGGGTTTCGGTGTGTAGAGTCTCGTGACTTGGTGTTTAGCTGCTGATGAACAGGGTGCTGGAGAAGGGAAGCAGTGTGAGCCCTTGGACAAACAGCTCACACGTCTCCACAATAACACTGGGATAACACTGGGACAGAGATAAAACCGACTGCACAAGTAAAGCTTTTTTTATTCCACCACAATTTGTAACATTTAAACCACTCACAGCAAGAAGGTTCTGGGTTCGAGCCCAGTAGCCAACAGAGGCCTTTCTTTCTATGTAGAGTTTGCATGTTCTCCCCATGTCTGTGTAGGTTTCCTCCAGGTTCTCCAGTTTCCCTCACAGTCCAAATACATGCAGGTTAGATTAACTGGTGGCTCTAATTGGCCATAGGTGTGAATGTGAGTGTGAATGGTTGTTTGTCCCTATGTGTCAGCCCTGCGATGATCTGGTGACTTGTCCAGGGTGTACCCTGCCTCTCGCCCATAGTCAGCTGAGATAGGCTCCAGCTTGCTCGAGACCCTGCACAGGATAAGCGGCTACGATAATGGATGGATGGATGGATATGTAGTGTGACATGACAAATAAATTCACCATGGCACCCGAAAACAGGTGCAAATTTCATTTTTGTCTTCTGTTAAAAAGAATTAAGAGGATAAAAATGTTCTAATAAGTTGCACACCCACTCTTTGCCTTTAAAACCATGTCAAAACTCTTTGCATATCCTCTGAGCAGCTTTTGGAGTCTCGCAGTTAGAATGTAGTTTGGTTTGCTCTTTCTAATGTTTCTGTTGGAAGCCTGTCTGATGTCATACACCACCTTCTTCAGGTCAGGTTTAAGACGATGGACTGTTGTGACAAGATGCGCCTATATTTCCTTTGCAGTGTCTTGGAATGAACTGTAAAATAGAGATATGTTTAGGTTTTCTCCAATACAGAAAGGATGGGGGGTGTAAAGTTTTGCAAATCAAACAACTGTGAATAAATGTGAATAAAACAGTTCCTTGTTTCTATTTTACATTTCACAAGCTAGACTGGTTTGAAGAAACTGTTTAACACGGTTAAAAGAGCAAAGCTTATCCATCACACACACACACCACAAAACCACCACAACGGGGTCACTGGGGTAAAAAGGACCATGATTTGAGACATTTTGTGAAATTAGTAAATCTTATCTCCCTCTGAAAGCAGAGCTTAGAGCTTCAGCGTGAGCTTCTAATCTCTCGTACAGCCACAGACAATCAGGCTGCGCTTATGGATTTCTCAGCAAATATTGTCGAACGATAATCACAAAGCTGCCTGAGCCCAAAGCCTTTTTCAAATTTATCGCTAAAGCACTTTAATATCCCTTTTTAACTCCACAGGAACTCCTCTGTGAGCCTTTAAGCAAATTATCCCAAATGCAAGAGCCTGGAATCCAAAATGGAGACTGATGATGACACACCATCCGTCCATTTCATTTTTTCCCTCATGATGCTGTCTGTCCCACAGGACTATCTTTCAGTGCAAAGGTTTGCACACCCTCACTCCAACATGATTATTTAATCATATGAATGACTAGTTTTCACAGATTTTTCTTTCACGTAATCTTCTTCTTCTTCTTCTTTCAGCTGTTCTCGTTAGGGTTCTCCACAGCGCATAATATCCCTCCATCTCCTCCTGTCCTCTGTATCTTCTTCTGTCACATCAACCATCCTCATGTCCTCCTTCACCACATTCATAAATCTCATCTTTGCTCTTTCTCTTTTCCTTCTACCTGCCAACTCCATCTCTATCTCCATCTCCAGCATTCTTTTCCCAATATACCCTGGACCTCGTCTCTGTACGTGTCCAAAGCATCTCAATCTCCAAGCTGTCCTACATGTCCTGTCCCTCTAATATCCTCATTTTTAATCCTGTCCAACTTTGTCACTGCCAATTTTTCTTTCAAGTCATAAAAATCTTTAAAGCATTTAACCTCAATGGTTCTTATGATAAAGGTTCTTCGCTTCTCACACAGGATCTACTAGAAGACCTTTCTGAACGAGAATGCTTCTAAGCACATTTACTAATTATACAATGGTGCTTGAAAGTTTGTGAACCCTTTAGAATTTTCTATATTTCTGCATAAATATGACCTAAAACATCATCAGATTTTCACACAAGTCCTAAAAGTAGATAAAGAGAACCCAGTTAAACAAATGAGACAAAATTATTATACTTGGTCATTTATTTATTGAGGAAAATGATCCAATATTACATATCTGTGAGTGGCAAAAGTATGTGAACCTTTGCTTTCAGTATCTGGTGTGACCCCCTTGTGCAGCAATAACTGCAACTAAACGTTTGCGGTAACTGTTGATCAGTCCTACACACCGGCTTGGAGGAATTTTAGGCCGTTCCTCCGTACAGAACAGCTTCAACTCTGGGATGTTGGTGGGTTTCCTCACATGAACTGCTCGCTTCAGGTCCTTCCACAACCTTTCCATTGGATTAAAGTCAGGACTTTGACTTGGCCATTCCAAAACATTCACTTTATTCTTCTTTAACCATTCTTTGGTAGAATGACTTGTATGCTTCTTTAGCAAACTCCAGACAAGCAACAATGTTCTTTTTGGAGAGCAGTGGCTTTCTCCTTGCAACCCTGCCATGCACACCATTGTTGTTCGGTGTTCTCCTGATGGTGGACTCATGAACATTAACAGCCAATGTGAGTGAGGCCTTCAGTTGCTTAGAAGTTACCCTGAGGTCCTTTGTGACCTTGCCGACTATTACACGCCTTGCTCTTGGAGTGATCTTTGTTGGTCGACCACTCCTGGGGACGGTAACAATGGGCTTGAATTTCCTCCATTTGTACACAATCTGTCTGACTGTGGATTGGTGGAGTCCAAACTCTTTAGAGATGGTTTTGTAACCTTTTCCAGCCTGATGAGCATCAACAACGCTTTTTCTGAGGTCCTCAGAAATCTCCTTTGTTTGTGCCATGATACACTTCCACAAACATGTGTTGTGAAGATCAGACTTTGATAGATCCCTGTTCTTTAAATAAAACAGGGTGCCCACTCACACCTGATTGTCATCCCATTGATTGAAAACACCTGACTCTAATTTCACCTTCAAATTACCTGCTAATCCTAGAGGTTCACATACTTTTGCCACTCACAGATATGTAATATTGGATCATTTTCCTCAATAAATAAATGACCAAGTATAATATTTTTGTCTCATTTGTTTAACTGGGTTCTCTTTATCTACTTTTAGGACTCGTGTGAAAATCTGATGAAGTTTTAGGTCATATTTATGCAGAAATATAGAAAATTCTAAAGGGTTCACAAATTTTAAGCACCACTGTATACCTCATGGATCCTTTAGTTGGATAAGGGTTCCTGAGGATGTTGTAAGCAAGATTTCCTGAAGATGCTCAGAAATGTTGAGCGCTTTCTGATAGTGAAGCCTACTGTTTTAGGGTTCTCCATCAAACCAAAGAGGAACAAAAACAAATTGACGAACCTTTAAAGCAATTAACCAGGAAATTTAGAAATTATAGGGTTATGAAATGTCATCATTATACATGAATATAAGATGTTCTAGATGAAAAAAAGGAGATTTTAGCTTAAAAAACATGTTAAAGTTGTAGCATCAGTCCGTTGGGCCATTTCCCCAGGCGCGGCCGTACTGGATTAGCCAGATATATGGATGTATTAGGAAATGAAAATAAGGATGGTGCTGCGTGACGTAGGATTCCGCATGTCTTCTTTATTCCATCCTGGATCCACCATTGAGTGCAGCCAAAGCTATTATAATTGTCCATTTTTTCAAGCATTATTTTGTCTGTGTATTACATTTTAAGTCGTATAATCCTAGTGGTTTGTGAAGGAGTAGTGTCTTTATCTATATCTTCTCAAAGATGAGTGAATGTACTGGGACTGTCATGGCATCATGGCTATCCTTTGAATGAACCAAGACGTTTGGCTGAGTGGCTTCATCAAGTCAAGTGAGAAAACTTTACTCCTGGAAAAAGCAGCAAATTGTACAGTGAGCATTGTACAGAAGATTGTGGATTTGTGGAGGACTTGGATGAAAAAAATCACTAGGAAGAAGCGAGGCATGAGGCAGAACTGAAGCCAGATGCGATCCTGACTTTGCTTCACCAAAAACACCGGCAGCACGACAGCACACCATCGTGTCATGCATCAAATGGATAGAAGATAAATAGGTAAATATATGTTTTTATATAAACAGGCAATAAACTAGCCACTACTTTATTTTGATTCCTTTTCTAATACTGCATTGCCATCATTTTTGTGGAGAAATGCAAACAAATTGACCGAGAAGTCATGCTAGTCACGCCATAATATTATACTATAGTCTAGTACAGGGGGCGGCACGGTGGTGTAGTGGTTAGCGCTGTCGCCTCACAGCAAGAAGGTCCTGGGTTCGAGCCCTGGGGCCGGCGAGGGCCTTTCTGTGCGGAGTTTGCATGTTCTCCCCGTGTCCGCGTGGGTTTCCTCCGGGTGCTCCGGTTTCCCCCACAGTCCAAAGACATGCAGGTTAGGTTAACTGGTGACTCTAAATTGACCGTAGGTGTGAATGTGAGTGTGAATGGTTGTCTGTGTCTATGTGTCAGCCCTGTGATGACCTGGCGACTTGTCCAGGGTGTACCCCGCCTTTCGCCCGTAGTCAGTTGGGATAGGCTCCAGCTTGCCTGCGACCCTGTAGAAGGATAAAGCGGCTACAGATAATGAGATGAGATGAGTCTAGTACAGCATGCACTTGCACACCTCTGCTGTGCTCGTGGAAAATGACATCACGCACAATGGAATTATGGTGGCCTCCCTGACAAAAAAATAGTCCCGTCTAATTTTCATCACTTTAGTGGTTATATCGTTAAGAACAAATTCAACATGTCCCTTTTTTTTATAAAGGACAGACATACCGTAAAGACCGACTTTTAACTCAATTTGTTTATTTGCGAGATATTTCCTTTAATGTGATTAATAGCTACACCAGAGCTTCGTAGCACTGATTAATTTTCTACACATAAGGAAAATCCCAGGTCTATTACTATGAATGCATTTGTATATTTCCTAATACATTAATGTTTCTATAGCAACAGCTCATTCACAGAACGTTGTATGGTCCTTCACTTAATCGTTGAAAGTGGAATTGTTGATCTTATGAGGGATTTATTTAACGTTTATGGAAGGAGTATCCAGTGTCAGTACTTTGTAGCAGTCAGAGGTAAAGCTGTACAGGAAAGTCTGTAGAACTGCAAGGTTTGGGGGGTTGAGTTTCTTAGGAACATGACAAGCTTTGAGAGAGAAAAGAGACTTTGGTGAGGGAATGACTGTTTATAGCAGGCTTGTAGTACTCGAGTCTGACTCGTGCCCTAATTTTAAGGACTCGTGACTCAACTCGAGCACTGATGACTCGGACGCATGCATTAACTGCATTCGGACTCATCAATTGGAGACGAGGACTTGGATTTTTTTTTTTTGTAACATGCCATAATAATTTGGCATAAGATATTTATATCTACATTAATTTTTGTACTAATTTTGTGTAAGAGTGTCATACCTGTGCGCCTTGGCACCTGCATGGGATAGACTCTTGGGCGCACTCCGTAAACGACTCACACCTGCACAGGATTAAGGCGCAATCGGTATGCCTATATAAATACTGTGAAAACACACTTACTTTGTGAAGTATTGAGTTGCATTGCTGACACATTGCCAAGCTTTATTTCCTTGTTTGGTTTCCTGATCCCTGATTTCCTGTTTCTCGTCTTTGATTTTGCTGAGTCTACGATAGCCTGTTTGTGCCTCGCTTGACCTATTCCCTCTTTCACCGTTTTACGATTTTGCCTGCCATTCTGGATTGTTTACCGTCTTCACTTGTATTAATAAACACACCTTCTGCACTTACATCTGTCTCCCAACCATCTCTGACAGAATACTTCACACTCCCTGATAAAGAGAAGCACATTCACCTGTTCATACGCCATGTTCAGGAACAAACTAATGTTAACGGCGCTGAAACAGCCACCATCAAATGGTGCGGTTGGAGTCTTGTTCTCGAACTCGACTCGGATCAATAGTGGACTCAACTTGAATTTTTTTTAATGATTTAGACTTGACTCGGACTTGTACACTGGGGACTCAAGACTGGACTCAGACTCGAGGTTTAGTGACTCGACTACAACACTAGTTTGTAGCTGCTATGGCGTAAGTAATAACTGGAACTCTGTTGTATTAAATGTGAACAAAAACAGATAAAAAGTACGATGTGAAAAATTGCAGTGATATATGAGGAATAAAACAGTATGAGAAATAATCTAATAAACTCAGCATGGTAAGAGTAACTGCTCTAATTGTGAAAGGTATCATCATCTCTCTCATCACAAACCAACCCACACTTGGCAATGGGAGCTTCTTTTCTCCCAGATATACCTGTGTTGGTGAAAGATTATAAATCTCTCATCTTGACTGGTTGTAATGTAATTGCATCAGGCTGGACAAAAAAATTACAGCTATTATCACTTCCATGCCACTGAATATTAAATTAAAACGGAAATGATCACTGAGTCTTGCACAGAGATGCTTTATCAGTATTAGAGTGGCTTAAAGGTCCAAATAGTCATTTGTTTTATTACTTACTTTTACAAATAGCCTAGAAAATATAGTACTGTGCACAAGTCCTAGGCATGCGTAAAGAAATGCTGTAGGTCAAAAATACCTCAAAAATAATGTAATGAAATGTTTCAACATAAAAAAATACTATAAACAGTAATCAGTAAAGCATAATAAATGAATAAATGAAACAAAATCAATAGTTGGCGTGAGACAACCCTTTGCTTTAAAAAAAAATGGTACTCTCAGGTACAATGAGTGCAGTTTTATGCGGAAATGAGCTGTAGGTTTTACTGAGCATCTTCCAGAACCAGCCGCAGTTCTTCTGGACACTTTGACTGTCACACTCGCTTCTTCATTTGGCACCAAAAATGTTCCAGTAACCTTCATTATGTTTTATTTTTTAATCTGAAAAGTGGGGCGGCACGGTGGTGTAGTGGTTAGCGCTGTCGCCTCACAGCAAGAAGGTTCTGGGTTCGAGCCCCGTGGCTGGCGAGGGCCTTTCTGTGCGGAGTTTGCCTGTTCTCCCCGTGTCCGCGTGGGTTTCCTCCGGGTGCTCCGGTTTCCCCCACAGTCCAAAGACATGCAGGTTAGGTTAACTGGTGACTCTAAATTGAGCGTAGGTGTGAGTGTGAATGGTTGTCTGTGTCTATGTGTCAGCCCTGTGATGACCTGGCGACTTGTCCAGGGTGTACCCTGCCTTTCGCCCGCAGTCAGCTGGGATAGGCTCCAGCTTGCCTGCGACCCTGTAGAACAGGATAAAGCGGCTACAGATAGTGAGATGAGATCTGAAAAGTGCTCTTTTATGGAATATGCTGCTCAGATCTCAGATACAAATATTTTTTTTCCATAACATGTAATTTCGTGCTGGAAAAAAACGAACGTTTGGAAAATGTTTTTGTAATGTTTTGACTCCATAATGTAGAAGTCATAAAATAGAAATCTATAGCGAAGTTTGTTTAAAAAAATATAGGGTGCCTAAGACTTTTGTACATCATTATATATCATTCATGATTAAAATGTGGGCGGCACGGTGGTGTAGTGGTTAGCACTGTCGCCTCACAGCAAGAAGGTCCTGGGTTCGAGCCCCGTGGCCAGCGAGGGCCTTTCTGTGCGGAGTTTGCCTGTTCTCCCCGTGTTCACGTGGGTTTCCTCCGGGTGCTCCGGTTTCCCCCACAGTCCAAAGACATGCAGGTTAGGTTAACTGGTGACTCTAAATTGAGCGTAGGTGTGAATGTGAGTGTGAATGGTTGTCTGTGTCTATGTGTCAGCCCTGTGATGACCTGGCGACTTGTCCAGGGTGTACCCCGCCTTTCGCCCTCAGTCAGCTGGGATAGGCTCCAGCTTGCCTGCGACCCTGTAGAACAGGATAAAGCGGCTACAGATAGTGAGATGAGATCTGAAAAGTGCTCTTTTATGGAATATGCTGCTCAGATCTCAGATACAAATATTTTTTTTTCCATAACGTAATTTCGTGCTGGAAAAAAACGAACGTTTGGAAAATGTTTTTGTAATGTTTTGACTCCATAATGTAGAAGTCATAAAATAGAAATCTATAGCGAAGTTTGTTTAAAAAAATATAGGGTGCCTAAGACTTTTGTACATCATTATATATCATTCATGATTAAAATGTGGGTGGCACGGTGGTGTAGTGGTTAGCACTGTCGCCTCACAGCAAGAAGGTCCTGGGTTCGAGCCCCGTGGCCAGCGAAGGCCTTTCTGTGCGGAGTTTGCCTGTTCTCCCCGTGTTCACGTGGGTTTCCTCTGGGTGCTCCGGTTTCCCCCACAGTCCAAAGACATGCAGGTTAGGTTAACTGGTAACTCTAAATTGAGCGTAGGTGTGAATGTGAGTGTGAATGGTTGTCTGTGTCTATGTGTCAGCCCTGTGATGACCTGGCGACTTGTCCAGGGTGTACCCCGCCTTTCGCCCGTAGTCAGCTGGGATAGGCTCCAGCTTGCCTGCGACCCTGTAGAACATTATAAGCGGCTACAGATAATGGATGGATGGATTAAAATGTAATTTTTTAAATGGTGGCCTTGGCATATATATCAGTGTCTAAGTGTGCATCAAGATTAAGAAAGCTGTTTGGAAAACTGTTACAATCCAGAGTATGAGCTACTAACTCTAGTTGAACTCTATAAACCAGGTTGTGGAATGTCTAGCTTTATGAACATCATTTAAATGTTCTTGAACATAACTACTTAACCTGTAGCAGGCTTGGAGTAATCGAGTCCAACTCGTGCCCTAATTTTAAGGACTCATGACTTGACTTGGACTTGAGCACTGATGACTCGGACTCGTGCATTAACTCCATTTGGACTTGTAAATTGGAGACGTGGGATCTGATTTTTTCTTTAGTTTTTGTATCATGCCATAATAATTTGGCATAAGATATTTATATTTACAGCTACATTAATTTTATACTAATTTCATGCAAGAGAATGCACATTCATCTGTTCATACGTGATGTTCAGGAACAAACCAACATTAATGGCGTTAAAATGCCTGGAGAGAACGTCCCTAGGATTGTCCACTTTGCTTCTACAAACTTCTCGTGCAGTGGGAAAAAATGCACTGCTGTGTGTTCCATATGTAGAAGAACTATCAAGGAGATGACGGGGACAACCTCGAATTTCAATCGTCATTTGGTAAGACTCCACCCAGAGAAGGAAGTGACACGCTATGTTCATTGCTCTGTTGATAGTGGGCAGGGCTTGCTTGCTGAGCGATGAAGTAGCTAGTGTTAACCCTCTCTCATGTTATTTGCCCTGTTGATAGTAGGTGGGGCTTGCTGAGCGATGAACAAGCTTTTTATCTGTAGCCTGTTAACTAAAATGGGGCAGTCGAGCAGTAACGTTAGTCCGACAGAGTAGCAGAGACGCTTTCACATAAAGGCAGCAACAGACACCGTCAAATGGTGCCATTGGAGTCTTGTTCTTGGAATCGACTCGGATCAATCATGGACTCAACTCGGACTCGACTCGAAATTTTCTTTAATGACTCGGACTTGAACACTGGATTAGTGACTCGACTACAACACTGACCTGTCGAGACTCATCTTGATGAATGTTGACTTAATATTCCCTCTTTAACACTGGCGATATGAAGGCTGTTTGTGCAACCTGACTGTATGTCACGTTGCATCATCTTCAGCTAAACATCCCAAATTTAAACACATTATTTTTAGTTACATTGCAACACTGGAATATTGAAAATTAAATCTTGCTGACATGTCATATACGGTATTTCTTCAAACTGACTCGTTAAAAAGACAAAATTTTCACTGTCACTTTGACATCCATGTTGATTTTCTTGCTTGCCTCGCTTCCCAACCTCCGATCTGTTTGGTCACGAAGTGACGTCACTCAGGACCCTTATGAAAAAATTCACTTGAGGACAAAAACACGGATGGCACTAGGCACATAACGATATATTGTGCAATGATAAAATGCAATACACATTTACACCAATTCAAATCGAAATAAAAAATAAATCACGATTACTATCAAGCTGTGCAACCTTTTAGTTTTTCCTGGCTGTAATTGCGTTGTTTAGAAGCTAGAGGGTGGAACAGCGGGAATGTACAAGAGTGAGAATGGATGTGACTTCACCTTAGGTGGAAGTAACACAGTTCTAACGCCGCCAAAAAAAAAAAAAGAGCTAAAATGTGAAAGATCTTTTGTGTGATTGACTGTATGAATAGATTTAACAAGAAAGATTTCTGAGCTCTCTTTGTACAGACTGCCAAAAGAAAAGAAAAGAGAAGCAAATAGAAGTAGTACAGATGTTCATAAAAATGTTATTAAGAAAAGGCATATTAACGTTTACATTATTAACATTTTTCAAGGAATATTTTCGTTAATAGGCGATTTAACAGCTATTCCACAAATTCGAGTCGTACATGAGCTGATAGCCGAAGAGGCGTGTAGCAGTGAGTTGGCTCTAATCCATGTATGATGAGATTGAGCGGAATAACTGTTTTATTCTATCCACAGTGATTTAGAGAAACAGAGCATTTTTATTTTTTTGCAAATTCAATCAATAAAAACTTTATACAAAACGTCTGACAAAATCATTTCCGCTTAGAATGTAAACAAACCGGTGAAATGACAGGAGCAATTTGTGAAAAAATGCGATAACAATAATGCTTGAAAAATAAAAAAGATAGTTCTCACCATCAAATACTTTCATTCAGGGCTTTGAACCGGTTCAAGGAACGAAAACGAAAACCGGGAACTTTTTCTATTTCACATGGAACAGAAACAAAACCAGAAACTTTATTATTTTTTATGTTCCGGAACAGAAACGCTTATTAAAAATAATGGTAACCGGTTAATACCGGTTTTTATTTCATTCCTCAAAGTTTCTGTAGCCTACAAATAAGTCATTCTTCTCCTGCGCAAGTTTCTATGACCCGCTGGGGTTCACTTCCTGTGTGACGTTCGCTGATTGAATGGAGACAGCGGGAAGGTGGACTACTATCATGTCTCCACGTGATAATAAGTGAGTAAGTGCATTACTGAGTGTCTGAGCAAAGAAGAGCCTGAACGTTGCAACCTCCCTATTGGCTGTTTGTAAAAATGTATCAATTGTTGCCCTTCCCACGGGAATCATCGCGGGCTCGAGAGACGAGACCTGACGAGTTAGTTCGTTGGTAGCAGAACAAAATGTCTGGACACACATCGGGTTTTCAGAAAAGGAAAGAAAATAAACAGAGGGTCGAAAAATACAAAAAAGGAGGCAGAAAATGCAAAACGAGTTTTAAGGTAGGACAAATGGTTACTTTTTAAGGCAGCCCGCTGTGGCTGCAGGCTTTCAGTTGTGTCATTGAATGGTTACTTTTCTGAGGCAGCCCGCCGTGGCTGCCTGCAGGCTTATTTATTATAGCCCATTTAGTTAAAATAGTTGATCTAAAATGTTTATAGTTATGTGATGGTTGTCCTGATTTAGACTGTTTTTTTTTGGGGGGGGGGGGGGGGGGGGTTTGCACGATGTTGCACCCGGGTCCAGATTAGGGCAGAACCGGCCCTGGCTACATTTCAGGTGTAGTTTGTTTTATGTATGTATGTACTTGCATAGATGTGTACTTGGTCTTCCAATATGGCGCCTAACAAAATCTCGCGGCGCGGTGACGTCATGCGGTAGCCCTCTATAGGGCCTGACTAGCCTTTGGTAACACACTAAACGAATTCTTTCATTTTTGGCACTTTTTCTGTTTGTGTAGATGGGAAGACATACTGAGAATCCAAATCGCCAACATTTGAAATAATAATTGTTTTGAATTATTTCTTGTCTTATTTAATGAAGGTTGTAATAGAATTAGCCTACATTTGGCTTAAGCTGGATGAGACAGAGACATAATTTTATAGCCATTTGTTAAACAGCTGACAGGGAACGTAATTAACCGTTCCGGGAACGAAATTTTTTTGTTCTAACCGGTTCGGGAACGTCTATTTAATGGTGGAACCCCAAACCGGAAACGTTAAAATTCCGTTTCTGTTCGGAACGAACCAATAGGAAAAAAATTCTGGTTCAAAGCCCTGCTTTCATTCCATATTTTGTTGCTTTTTTTTTGTAATTTTGGGGGGTTTTGTTTTCAAGTAGGAGTTTTTATTTCATCCTCGATTCATTCAGCAACACGCTCCGCCATTTTGTTTTTCTCTACTCATGGTATATGAGCTGATATCCTAGTAGTAGAGTAGCCAATCAGAGTGTGCGATTGCTCATATCCAGTGAATGTAGATAGAATAATATATTTTACTCTGAATAAATGTTGCAAATTTTTTTTGTCATAAATTTTTCTTCATTGAATTTTTTTCCAAAAACATCATGGGAAAATCATGAAAAATTGTGAACCCAATATCGTGAATCGAATCATGAATTTGGTGAATTGTTACATAGCTAGATGGCAGTGCTGTTTAAACCCTTCCAACAAGATTACATGGAAATTGAGGGTGAAAAAAATCAGTGACTGTGAAAGCAGCTTTATGCAGTATCTTGTCTGCATGGTGTCTGCTGAACCCAAAGAGGCACATGACTGGACCGGACCGGACTCCAAAACAGTGTACATCAGGATTAGCGCCCTGACTTGCACTTATACAGCAGCTGTCCTGGTGCTCACGATAGGCTTGTGTCAAAGAGACGTGTGTGTGTGAGACTGCGCTATCACCGTTTCAACATCGGATATCCTTCAGAGAAAAAGGACGTCTGATTGGATTAACTGTGATTTTGAAACAAGAATAGACTCCAGCTGGGGATGGAGTCACATTCCACATGGTTGATAGGTGTTTGCGGAACTTTAGGAGGAACTGTGGGAAATTTCGACAGGATAAGTGTTCAAGGTCAATAGTTTCAATAGAGAGTGTTCCTTTACACAGGACGTCTATAGTCTGAAACCCAGGGTGGTTTTTGTTTTGTTTTGTTTCTTTGAGGTGGGGGTAGACACCATCCACATCTAGCATGCTGCGGATTTCTTCTAGCATGTTCCATTAATGAAGAGCTCTGGCACCAGTCCAAAACTGGGAAAATGGAGCAGAAGCGAGATCCTAGGAAAGCATCAAGAGAAATATTTCTGTCTTGAAGTTCTTGAAGTTCGAGTCAATTATCCTGGGACTTGATTTGAATAACAAGGAGCTTAGGAGTGCGATAAACACTTATAAACACCACAATAATATATCCACAGGAAGAAAGAGAGAGAAAGATGTTCACATTCCTTGACCATATAAAGCATTAAAGTGACCAGTCCAAACAATTAAATGAATAAAACTCAAGAACTCATTACCCATTCAGCTTCTACAGCTTTAAAGCATTCCTTACATGCTTACTAGAAGAGAAAAAAGTACTACACCCGTCACTCAGGTGCACCCTTGAGTTCTTTTCTGACAGTAAGAGCAGGATTCATTTAAGACTCAGGAACGAATCAAAGCAAACGTACCATTTTCTGCATGTTCGCCGCCATGGGCTCGACTCGACTGCGCAGTCGATTGTGCTGTGTAATGATCTGAAAGCACTCCTTCGCTCCAAATCCTAGAAAGAAAAAGCAATGTATGACAATTACCCCACTACACCATGACATCAGATCTCCATAGCAACCAAGTGCAAGTGTGAGGTCGAGGGCAGGCTGAGGGGTCAAACAGTTTGTACAAATACATCACTACGTTAATTACACCGATATGATCTTCTTTTGCCACTCAATGCATTATATAATAATAATAATAATAATAATAATAATAATAATAAAATGTCATGGGGAAAAACAGGTTTATATTAATACTAATATATTATTGTTTCTATGGTAACCACTCATTCACAGGGACTTAATCTAAGCCTGATAATAAACAGAATAAGAAAAATCCTGCTGAAAGAAAAATGTATACTCATGATATGGTGATTTTTTTCTGGAAGATGTTTATTTCGCATTTATGGGCGTCGTCTCCAGTGTCAGTGCTTAAATATTCAGCACAGGCGAGTTTACTCTTTATGGTTTCTCGGTAACATGACAAACTCAGCTTTTTGGTCTTATTAACTTCATGAAAGAAAATAAAATAAACAAGAAGACAGAGTAATCTATATCCCCCGCCCTATATATACCAACTATATACCAAGTTTCAAGACATTATTTGTTACATTTTCCCAAGTTCTGCTGCAGGAAACCAACCCTACCTCTTTACACTGACCTCAGCAGCCCATGGCATAATAAACCCACCGGACCTTTGGTCCAGTGAGCTAAAAATTAAAATTTCTCACATTTCTTAGTATCAAAAGGCACAAATACATTACTTAATCAACACATATACCAACTTTCAAGACCGTACCACTCATAGTTTTCAAGTTCTGCTCCAGAAACAAAACCTACTGTACCCCTAAAACTAACCTGAGAGACTAAGTCTGAAATTGTTTCCATGAAAGATTTCTTAGTATGAAAAGAACCTTGTTAATACGTATACCAAGTTTCAAATCCATATTATGAATAGTTTGGGATATACACTCCAGAAACGAATGTTGCTCTTAGAAACTAAGTCAAAATCTATATTTTTAATGTAAAAATTTTAAAAATAATTTTTTTCAAAAATCCAAAATAGCAAAAGGCACCAGTTCACATGTTGCTTGATATGTATACAAAGTTTCATGAAGATATCTTCAGTAGTTTTAAAGATGTGGCCCGGAAACGAAAACATGACCAGATGGACGGAACCCATTTCTATGTCCCCTAACAAACTTCATTTGGGCAGGGGATAAAAAGAGGCTGGTGGAGGAATGACTGCTTCTACAGCTGTATTCATATACAGTAAATGATGATAACTTGTTTCATGAACATTCCACACCATTAAAGCTAGACTGCCTTTCAGATTTTTCAAGTGTAGGTCATAAAAAGAATTTTCCCCGACACCCAATTATTTTTGTTTAGTGACCAAAAGCTACTGAATTCGAATCACAGACTTCCAATTTTATTCGTTTTTTTTTAATAGAACAATTAATGAATTTAAGGCCACGTGGCCCTAAATTCTCTGCTATGTTTCCCTGCTTCACCATGACCAAATTCAAGATACTACAGCATGCATCCATCACATGGTGGGTTTTCCCCGTACAAGCAAGGCATTGCGGGATATTTGAAACAGGAGAGAAAAATGCAGGATGTGAGTGTGCGAATGAAACGTGAAAGACCGACTACAGTGATGGAAAGAAAGCAAGAAGAAAAGACGTTATGTTATATACGAAAGAAAGGAAACGCAGGACCAAACTAATAAATATCGGCGCTCAGCAAGCACCTCGGTGTGATCAGCTGTTCGTTTAGCAACAGAATGATGTCAATGGTAAACCTGCGCATGCGCACACACACACGGACTTCCTCTGTCTGCTTGACTGTGCTAAGCGAGAGATTTCATGCACATTATCATTTGCTCAGGAATCCCCTCAAATTAAATAACTTCCCAGGCCTGATATTTTGTGAGATATTACAGAAATAAACATATATCACAATAAGCACATTTCAGACGGAACTAAATTTCACCGATTTTATGAAATCGAAAGGCCGTCTAGATTTAAGTTCTCTCAGCAAGGTTGGCCCTGCGTAGGCTTGCGTTCTTCCACCAAATGAACTTTTCTTGATACTCGGAACCACCAAATTATTATTATTATTATTATTATTATGCAGGAAAAGAGGTGTCTTTGGGGTTTTTTTTGTTTGTTTGTTTGTTTGTTTGTAACCACCCAAGACCTTTTAGTTATAACCCGAGACAGTAACCAGGTCTCAGTTTTCATTTCGGCTTGTGTGGTTGTTTTGATACTCTGTTCATAAACCAAAATATACCAAAACGATATAAATAAATAAATAAATAAATAAATAGTCACTAACTTCAGCCATTTTAGCTAGCTGAGCATTCATTCTCATAATTATGACTTTGTATTTTATACAAATAATGTATGTTCTAATCATAATGAGATATTGAGTCATAATTTATGACTAAATTCTCAAATGTATTTGTTTGTTTGTTTGTTTGTTTTCAAGCTTCCATAACATTGCCTTTGCATGAGAAAATAATCACTTACACATCCAGGATCCAATAGAGACACTTTTTTTCTTCACTTCATGCCTTATTCAGTGTTATTCATTCACACTGATGCTTTAAAACACACACACACACACACACACACACACAGGTGATGCAGTTGGTCTCGCGCGTGCGACTTACCTCTCTCAGGTGAATCGGCTCTTCGGCTGTTTCCGGTAAGCGCCCGGCTCGCGCAGGGCTTTAACACTGAAAACAGGCCTATAATAAGAAGCGCAGCGGAAATCCGCGGGTCTTTTGGGGGTCTCATGGCTGGAAGAAGTTTCCAAATATACGGTATAAAGCATGAAGGTCTGTATCATTCACCTCTCCCTCCCTCCCTCCCTCACTCATCCGGCTGCTCTCACGCCCTCCAGCTTCGTTCTCCGTCCTAATGACGTCACGCCATCGCATCTGAAGAAGCAGCGTGAACGCCCATCATCCACCGTTTTACCGGAGGACTGTCATTTATGGAAGTGTATCTTGTTAGAAGAAGAAGAAGAAGAACTCACATATGACGTAATAATGATGAGAAATTATCTCATAATTATGAGACAGTGTCATAATTCTGACTTATTAAACTGTATCATAATAAAGACTTACTATTTCATAACGATGAGCATTTTCTCAAAATTATGACTGAATATCTGTCTCGAGAGATTGTAAGTCATAATTATGCATCATAATTGAGATAAGTCATAATTATGAGACAGTAAGTCATGATTTTAAGAAACTTTCTCATATTTATGAGACAGTCAGCTACTAAGTAATTATCATGAGATCGGATTTAATTATTATGAGAATGAAAGTCATAATTATGAGAGTCATAACTGAGATACGAAGAAACACTTCATCAGATAGAATCTTTCTAGAGATCAGATAGAATCTTTCTCATAACTATGAGGCAGTCATAATTGAGATAGTAAGTAATAATTACAAGAACCTTTCTCATAACTATGAGATAGTCATAACTGAGATAAACAATTATGAGATAGTAAGTTGGAATTATGAGATACTACATCATAATTACAAGAATCTTTCTCATATTTATGAGATAATCATTAGCTACTAAGTAATTATTATGAGATGGGATTTAATCATTATGAGAATGAAAGTCATAATTATAAGAGTCATAACTGAGATACTAAGAAACAATTATGAGATAGTAAGTCTGAATTATGCAAGACTAAATCATAATTGTGAGATTCATAAATGAGATACTAAGTAATAATTATGAGATAATAAGTCAGAATTACAAGAACCTTTCTCATAACTATGAGATAGTTATAATCGAGATACTAGGAAATAATTATGAGACACTCATAATTATGAGATAGTAACTCATAATTACAAGAACCTTTCTCATAACTATGAGATAGTCATAATTGAGATACTAAGAAACAATTATGAGATAGTAAGTTGGAATTATGAGATTCTACATCATAATTATGAGAGTAAGTCATAATTACAAGAAACTTTCTCATGTTTATGAGATAGTCATTAGCTACTCAGTAATTATTATGAGATGGGATTTAATCATTATGAGAATGAAAGTCATAATTATGAGTCATAACTGAGATACTAAGAAACAATTATGAGATAGTAAGTCCAAATTATGCAAGAATAAATCATTATGAGATTCATAAATGAGATACTAAGTAATAATTATGAGATAGTAAGTCAGAAGTACAAGAACCTTTCTCATAACTATGAGATAGTCATAACTGAGATACTAGGAAATAATTATGAGACACTCATAATCATGAGATAGTAAGTCATAATTACAAGAAAATCATAATTATGAGGAACTTTCTCATATTTATGAGATAGTTATTAGATACTCAGTAATTATTATGAGCTAGGGTTTCATTATTATGAAATAGTAAGTTATAATTATGATAGTAAGTCATAATTACAAGAAAAGTTCTCATATTTATGAGATAGTCATTAGATACTAAGTAATTGTTATGAGATCAGATTTAATTATTATGAGAACGAAGGTCATAATTATGAGAGACTAAATGAAAAACTCAATGAAAAAGTCAATAAAAGAGAAAGGTCTCAGCATTAACTTTTTCAGCAGTTTATGCTCTTCTGTGGGATTGGACCATATGGGCAAGCCTTCGTGCCCCATGCGAATCAATGAGCCTTCAACACCCATGATCCTGTCGCCAGTTCACCAGTTGTCCTTTGGATCCTTGGACCACTTTTGGTAGGTACTGTATACCAGGAACACCCCACAAGATGTGCCATTTTGGAGATGCTCAGACCCAGTCATCTAGCCATTACAATTTGGTTCTTGTCAAAGTCACTCAGATCCTTACGCTTGCCCATTTTTCCTGCTTCCAAAACATCAACTTCAAGAACTGACTGTTCTCTTGCGGCCTAATATATCCCGCCCTTTGACAGGTGACACTGTAATGAGATAATTGATATTATTCACTTCTTCACCTTTCAGTGGTTTTAATGTTATGGCTGATCAGTGTATATTTATATAAGTATTATTAGACTGAGTTTATAATTCTCGGCTTTCTATGTGCTACTACAATCAAAATCATTCACTTTTTTCTTTAATTGTTGGCCAAATCCGCCCAAAATAACATTTTATATAACTAACTTTGTGAGTGGTACTACAATGTCTCATTGTTCCTAGACGAACGTGTCAGAGTATATTATGCATCTGAATCTGAATCAGATTGTTATAATTATAAAACGTTGGCATAGTCAAAATGTCTCGGTATTTTTGTATTTCATAACCATCGAGCTGGAGACACTTTCAGGTCCAAGAATGATGATGTAAAATGACTACAGGAATAAAACCTGATGGTGTTGGGAGTATCAGCTTTTTTTAGTTGCTTAAATATGGAATTGTATGCACCAGTTTTATATCTAACTCAAGACTCATTGCATTTCTGTGAGCAACATGCTTCTGGACAGATGACAAAAAATACCCTGGGAGAGACAACAAACCAATCTGTCGACAAGAGTGAGTGGTTCTGAGCATCTGGATAAAATATTCCAGTGGAAGTAAAGCCACGGATTCTAAAAGAATCATCATGCAAAGACGTTTCCCTTAAAACTGATCACAGCTCATTTAAAAAAATGACTTTAAATGTAATCTAACATGACCATTTACAATAAATCATTTGGATAAGGCTTCTTGTCAGGGGATTATGATTTGTTTTATCAAAGGACAAGAGCTTCTCTGGATTGTCATGGCTTACAGAAACAGAAAGTTAGTTCTTCTTCAGGGAAAGTGCCTACTAAGCACAAAGGTCCAAACATGCTCCAATCACCTCTGGTACTTTCAACATGGGTTGATCTTTGATTTTGACATCAGAGCTTACACTTCGAAAAGTGCTCAGCCTCACCTGGAAACAAGGGGCATAACTCCCTTTTTGGAGCATAACTGTAATACTATAAAGGGTGGCACAGTGGTGTAGTGGTTAGCACTATCACCTCACAGCAAGAAGATTCTGGGTTCGAGCCCAGCGGCCAATGGGGGCCTTTCTGTGTGGAGTTTGTTAGGATTCGAACCTGGTTCGTTGGTGTGATGATCCAGCAAACCCCCACTAGGCCACCAGGGGAATGACTCAAATGCAGAGGCGTGAGGCGGAAGTAGAAAAAGTAACAAAAGGTTTATTTATACTATGTACACTATATACAATCCAGGGCAAAACAAAAAAAAACAAAAACAAAGAGTATAATTCAAAAAGAAAAAGGCAAAAATGCAAAAGCTCAGAAGATCCACAAAACACAGTACAAAGGAAACTGGAGATAAACATAACAGCACAAAGACTCCGTGACAAGAGGACTGAACTCAGGGGTATAAATACACAAACTAATTAAGGACACAGGTGAAGATAATTAGGACTAACAGGCAATTAACAAAAACACAAAACACAGGAACAGTGGCGGCCTCTAGAGGCCAAAATAAACAAGACACGAAAAGGAAATAACAGCGGCCTCTAGAGGCCAAAACAGTCCAAGTCCTAACAGAGTTTGCATGTTCTCCCCGTGTCTGCATGGGTTTCCTCCAGGTGCTCCGGTTTCCCCCACAGTCCAAAGGCTAATTGGTGGCTCTACATTGACCATGGGTGTGAATGTGAGTGTGAATGGTTGTTTGTCTCTATGTGTCAGCCTTGCGATGATCTGGTGACTTGTCCAGGGTGTACCCCGCCTCTCACCCATAGTTAATTGGGATAGGCTCCAGCTTGCCCGCAACCCTGCACAGAATAAGCAGTTACAGATAATGGATGGATGGATGGATGGATGGATGGATGGATGGATACTATAAAGCCTTATATCACTGTCCACAAAAACTCAAATGTATGTCGTCATTTGTTTCAAGGTGGCACCCTTTGAAAATCAGTAGGTGAGAGGGAATCCAAAAAAATGGACACGAAAGAAGCCAGAGCTGTGATCAGGTATTTGCATAAAAAGGGAATTACCCCCAAGGAAATCCATGAAGACACTTGGTGAGGAATCCCCTTGCTATTCAACCATAAAGAAGTGGGTTGATTTCTCGCGGGGCACAGAGAGCACGGAAGATGACCCACAGTCAGGACACCCAAAAACAGCGACCATGGATAATCAAGTGGAGGCCATTCACTGCATGGTCATGAATGACAGATGTGTGACTGTCCAACACATAGCAGTAACCATGGACATCAGTGTTGGCTCAGTTCACACTGTTTTGACTGACAGCTTGGAGATGACCAAACTGTCTGCAAGACGGGTGCCCTGAATGTTTACACCAGATCAAAAGTTGAACAGACTGGAAATTTTGAGGACACTTTTGGCTCATTTTCAGGCTGATCCAGCCAAATTCCTGAGGAGATTTGTGACTCAGGATGAGACATGGGTTCACCACTTTGATCCTGAATCAAAGAAAAATATGGAAACACACCAGTTCTCCACTTCCCAAAAAGTCCAAGCAAGTGGCATCTATTGGCAAGGTGATGGCTTCTGTGTTTTGGGACAGTAAGGGCGTGATCATGACTGACTTCTTGAAAAAGGGTCAAAACATTAATGGGGACTACTTGTATCATAATTTCAACAACTGAAAAAAAGGAACTCAAAGAAGAAAGGAGAGGAACACTTCAAGCTGGCATGCTGTTGCTCCAGGACAATGTGCCCGTCCACACAGGACAGGTGGCAGGGGCAGATTAATCAAAATGTGGCATTGAACTGTTGCCCCATGCACCTTACTCACCTGACCTGGCACCGTCTGACTTCTATCTGTTCCCCAAACTGAAATCCCACTTGCATGGTTGCCATTTTCAGACTGATGATGAAGTCATCCATGCTGTTGAGGAGGATCTGGAGGGTCAAGATGTGACCTTCTTCTGTGAAGGGATAGTGAAGCTTGAACATTGGTGGATCAAGTTCATTGAAGTTAAAGGAGACTATGTTAAAAAACAATGCAAGAATAATCTTTCTCCTGTGATGTTTTCTGGGTGAGAACTTTTTGAAGTACCCTCGTATCAATAGGTGTAATTAATGTGATATTCAGTGGTGTTCAAGATGTATCATTTAATAAGGTACAGAGTTGAGGTTTATACCTTATTGATAGTGGGAGAATGGTGGCACAGTGGTGTAGTGGTTAGCACTGTTGCCTCACAGCAAGAAGGTTCTGGGTTTGAGCCCATGGCCGGCGAGGGCCTTTCTGTGTGGAGTTTGCATGTTCTCCCCATGTCTGCGTGGGTTTCCTCCGGGTGCTCCGGTTTCCCCCACAGTCCAAAGACATGCAGGTTAGACTAATTGGTGGCTCTAAATTGACCATGAGTGTGAATTGTTGTTTGTCTCTATGTGTCAGCCCTGCGATGATCTGGCGACTTGTCCAGAGTATACCCCACCTCTCGCCCATAGTCAGCTGGGATAGGCTCCACCTTGCCTGTGACCCTGCACAAGCCAAGCGGTTACAGATAATGGATGGATTTATAGTGGGAGCGATGCAGCGGCACTTTAGTCATTTATTCTGTCCAGCTCTCTCACTCACTTCCTTATCAGGACCCTCCGCTCAAACAGATCAGCTTCCAAAGCTTCAACTTTCAACCATCAACACCATCACGCTCATTATCTTGTACTCTATGTTGCTAATTAGCTGAGCTGAGTCTTTGCCATAACTTAGTGCTATGTAGCTGCATTGCATTATGGGACACTAAGTTTTGAGTTTGCATTAACGTCTTGATTATTTCTACTCTGGAGGTCAAATTAATATGGCGTCAAACATCAATGGAAAATTTTTAAGCAAGAAACATTAATGCTTATGTTTGAGATCATTGGAAACATCACCCTGTGATGTTAACATGGCAGAAAAACGCTACCTTTTCACAAGAATAACAAAAATACAGCAAAGCAAAGGGGAGTCCCATATACGATTCGTACATTGGGGGAGTGCCTGTTAGAGAGTGCACTTGTCCTGGGCCATCAGCATAGTGAGGTAGGGTGGCCAGTTCCTTTCCTCGCCGCCTTTAACTTCCCCAGTGTTTCCACCAGGTCCCCATTCACTGCTGGGTGGACAGGGAGCGAGCCCCAGATCCCCGTCGAGCCGAGGCTCGAACCAGGGACCGTTCGCTTAGCGGTCAAGCACTCTAACCACTTGGCCACCTGCGCTCCAAAAATACAGCACCAACCAACAAACTAACACCACGTTTACTGAACGCATCATAAAGTAATAAAAGATTTTCAGCATGGAGGGTTGATAAATCTGATTAAACGATAAAAAATGAAATACAATTAAATCTTTATTATGTACGGTAAAATACAAGACACATACAGTACAACCACAGAATTAAATTACCTCCCTGTGCGCCGCTTGGCGATGTCCCTGTGAGAAATGTATCGAAGATAAGGAACACATCTGGACTTAGATTGGATTTAAATCTTCCAAATGATTTAAATTTGCATTTGTGCATCATGCTTGTGTCCCCATGCTTTTCATTTTGGTGTCTGTGATGCTGACATGCACTGAATATAAAACGTCTTCTGTTGCGTAGGAAAGATATTGCCCAGTAGTTTCATATCCATTTTTTTTTCCCCAAAAAATAACATTAGTAATTGTGGCCTTCTGTCCTGAAAGTCACTGAGGAAGGGAAAGATCTCCCTGCAGAGGGCAGAGTGTTTCTACAGTGGTCCGAGAACTGACCAGGAACAGCACTGTTCTCAAATGAAGTGGTTCATGTGAATGTGGAAAGAGCAATAAGGCTTGGTTCTCATTGCATATATTGCTTACGATTGACAACCAGTTACATTTATGTCCCAGGTTGTATTATTACTGTTACACATTTAGTTTAAAATTTGAAGGAAATTCTACCTGCCCCGTGCTAGACTACTGATACAATTGCTTAAATTATTCTCGCGATAACAATAGTCTTTATAGAGCAGTCCAAAACCTCAAAATGCTTAACTATGCACATTCACTGGCCACTTTACTAGGAACACCCACCCATCCAACTGCAGTTCTCTAATCAGCCGATCCCTTGACAGCAGCACAATGCATAAAATCATGCAGATACAAATCAAGAGCTTCAGTTACAGTAATGTTCACAATGTTCAAACATCAGAATGGGAAAAATTGTGATCTCAATTTTGTGCGACTTTCTTTCACTGTGGCATGGGTGTTGGTTTGAGCCAGATGGACTGCTGGTTTGAGTATTTCAGAAACGGCTGATCTCCTGGGGTTTTCACACACAATAGTCTCTAGAGTTTACACAGAATGGTGCGAAAAACAAAAAACACTGAGCTGAGTTGAGTGAGCGACAGTTCTGTGGGTGGAAACAAATGCCTTGCTGATAAGAGAGGGTCAGAGGAAAATGCCCAGATTGAGCAGTTTGAGCTGCCAGGAAGGATATAGTAACTCATATAATCACTCTTTACAACCGTGGTGAGCAGAAAAGAAATCAATAATTAGGCACAAAACACTGATGTAAAAATGATTTTATTGATCCATAATAGCAACAGCCTGTTATACAGAAACGAGACCGTCAATGACGGCAGAGCTCAATCTTGCCCATTCTAGTCCAGAAGGAACTATCTAAAATGGGCCACTTTGCGCAGTTCTACTCTCAACCAGTCCAGCGCAAATATTTGTAAAATTTCTGACATCAGTTTTGTCCATTAATTTACACCAAAATATCCCTATATATCCAAAGGTTATAGTCTGGTACTAGTTGGCACGATTAAGCAAATCTGGGTAGAAGTTATATGTACCCTAGGTACCCCTACCTTCTTGCCAGAAAGAATCAAAGTTGGTGAAGAATTGAGGGAGAAGAAGCGATTTGTGTGGAAACTGCTCATTTGGGCTTAATTACTCCATATCTTCATAATTAATTGCAATTATGCAAATTTGGATAGAAGCTATATGCACCCCAGGCAGACCTACCTTCCTGCCAAAAAGAATAAAAATCGGTGAAGAATTGAGAGAGAAGAAGCAATTTTTGTGAAATGTGGACGACGCTGGACAGACGCTGGACAGACGATGGACGACGGACAACGCATGATGGAATAAGCTGATTGGCCTGTCGGCCAGATGAACTTATAACAGACCGTGGAATGCTGTAATTGACCAATCAGAATCAAGTATTCAAGAAAGACGTGTAATAAAAGAGGAAGGAAATACTTTGGGACATCCATCCATTATCCATAACCACTTATCCTGTGTAGGGTCGTGGACAAGCTGGAGCCTATCCCAGCTGACTATGGGAGAAGAGCAGGGTACACCCTGGACAAGTCACCAGATCATCGCAGGGCATAGAGACACACAAGCATTCACACTCACGGTCAATTTAGAGCCACCAATTAACCTAACCTGCATGTCTTTGGACTGTGGGAGGAAACTGGAACACCCGGAGGAAACCCATGCAGACACAGGGAGTACATGTAAACACCACACAGAAAGGCCCTCGTCGGTCACTGGGCTTGAACCCAGAACCTTCTTGCTGTGAGGTGACAGTGCTAACCACTACACCACTGTGCCATCCACTCTGGGACATGCTTTTATTCAAAAAAAAAAAAATCAGCTTTGGGTTAGTAGCGATGACTCTGCTTCACTCTTTTCAGACAGTCATTGATTATTTTCCTCTCACTGTGTTGTATTCCTTCGCAGGTAGAGTTTGTTTAGAAGGATCTTTCTAATCACGCAAGCTTTTATGCCTTTTCAGCAATCTTTCATTTTGTGTCGTTAGGATTATGAATGTGTTTAAACTGAAACAGAACCTTGTGGGAAACCATATTGCACGTTTTTAAGCTGTGAATCATTTCCACGTAATGCTAACAAGCTGTGAACATTCTAACAGGGAGTTTACAATATAAACCACACAATGTCTTCAAACATATTTTGGAATACACTCAGTTGAAACGTGACCAAAACAACGCTGAGTCTTTGCTTTAATGCGTCCGGAAATCAGACTGAAATACATCATGGCTGTTGTTTCTACTTTCACCCAATAAAAATACCTCCATTGCATGCAACAATATGCCCCTGAGATGTTG